>NW_028274813.1:94577803-94729318 GCF_037043125.1 Eumetopias jubatus
GCCATCTATTTCCAAAGCCATCATTCTATTTACTATTCACGCATGAATCCAAAGGTATTTGCTTAATTCCTTGAAGGCTTTGTTCTGGGAACTGGGGATGAAGCAGTAAATAAAACTGTCATAAAAAAATAACCGCCACGGAGCTTACATTTTAGTCGCAGGACGTAGATGGCAAATGAAAAAAAGAAAGATATATATTACATCAGAGAGTAAAAAGAATTATGGAAAACAGTAAAACAGGGAGTGGGATAGAGTGTGCTGGGGAGAAAGGAGGACACCTTCCTTGATAAAATGGCATCTGAGCAAGCACGAAGGATGTAAGGTGGAGGTGGGAGGCAGCAGGTTCAGTTCTGCGATCTGAGGAAAGAGCATTCCAGGCAGCAGAAGGCCCTAAGAACTGCCCGTCATGTTTGGGTCAGAGTAAAAGGTCCTGTGTAGCTGGACCACTCGAAGCAAGGGGTAAGTAAGTACAAGGAGATGAGGTCAGATGGGGGGGGGGTATGCGTGTAATGACAGAAGCAGAACAGCCAGGTTATACTGGGCCTTGTACGCTCTCCTAAGGACTGTGGCTTTTATTCAGAGTGGAACAGGAGCTGCTGAAAGGTTTTAAGCAGCAGCATAATGTTCTGACTTCGTTTCCAATAGGACATTCTGGCTGCTTAACTTCGAATAGAGTATGGGAAGGAGTGTTAGGAGTGGAAGGGTGGTTGGGAGGCAAGAAGGGATGAAGACTCTGGGGGGGCAGTCCTGTGGGTAGAGAGAAACAGTCAGAATCTGGGATATATTCTGAAGGGAGAACCAATATATCTACTAAAAGATTGGGTGTGGGGTACACAAAAAAGGGGAGGGTCAAAATGACACCAAAGTTCTTGGCCTGAACAACTAGAAGGGCAGATTTGCCACTTACTGAGATGTCAAATATTTAGAGAAGCAGGTTTTGAGGATAAATTAGCTATTTGGCATCAAAAGAAAATCTAAACACCAAGATGATTACGCAGAAGAATTCAAGGATCAGTATATAACCTTCTGAAAAAGCTATAAAATTCTCTCATATAATAATCATTTATTTGGTAATAAAGATACTGATGTAATAAACTTCCCCATAAATCACAGGTGACCTTAATTTAATATCCAAATATTTCTTTTGCTGAAAATTTTCAGACTTTCAGGCATTTCAAAGATCATTTGATGAAATTCATCACATTATGTCTTGTAACATTATTAATTTTAATAAAAAATCATGTATATTTCAAATACAGACAGAATACAAAAGTATACCCATGTGAAATGCAGACTAAATCAAATAATAAATGCAAACACTGCTCATTCTAAACTATAGCATGCGATTCAGTTACAGACAGGTTAGTTATTCTATTTCATAAAGGAAAAAAAAATCAGACATATCTGTAAGTCCTTTACCATTTCGTAAGTAACCATACAAGCTTGAAATAGTCAAAATCTCATTCCCAGAACTTTTTGCCTTGCTGTGCACAGATTCCATTTTGAAAGACCTGTGGGAGAAGAAACAGAGGATATCATTAACGATATATGAAAAGTATTTTTAGAAATAAATTGAAGATTTGAGTGCATGACCACTTCAAAAAATTTTGGGAATTGAACACAGATTATTTTTAGCAATCATGTCCAACATTAATCTCTTTGGTAAATTTCCCCACTTTGTTCCTACCTAAAACCTTAATCCCCGTTTTGACTCTTAGTTTGCCAGAATTATTTTGTGACTCACTTTTCCAAGAGCAGTCCCACTATATTAGGTCATGTAATTTGTGGTTAATGCAATATTTTTGAATCCTAATATGTTGACATCTGCCAGAGTTCTCCCCAGGTACTGTAAGGACCTGAGGAAGGCAGGCCAGTGATTCAGTCATAGCAACTTTTAGATACTGTTCAGGGATATTCTTATAGGCAGATGGCTCTTTCCTTAAAATGCAGTTACGTTATGTGCCCAGTTGTTAAGCCCACAAGGATTTCTCAACCTTCACAATCACAGTGAAATGTCAGTGAAATGGCCAAATCTGTTGGAAGGATTTGGTGTGACAAATCCAATACACATTTATTTTGATTTCCTACAAAATGACACGCAGTCTGACAGCAGATCAACGTTGAAATGACTGATTTTGGGAAGCAGTCTCTAATCCTGACAACTCCTTCAATAATTTGTTTTAATGAAGAATTTTGTAAAGAATTAACTAATGTATGGCAGCAATTTTAAGGCCTAAGTAGTGGAAGGCAGGCTGAAAGCCCATAATCCCCCCTCCATGCACCAGACACACCCTCTACGTTCTGTACACCCCATAAGGGGCGAACTCAGAATGAAAACCTCCATCAAACAGTAACGAAGTCCCTCGCTGGATCTGTGGGATCATGATTAGGCAGATATAATTTGCTAGCAGCCCAAGTTTTTAAGAATTTGAGGAAATCTTAGCGGTCACCTATCCCACCCACCTCATTTTCTAAATGAAACCAAGGCTCAGAGGGGCTAAGTGACTTGTCCAAAGCTACGTGTGCCTAGTTAAACAACAAAACCAGGATTTATTCCCAGGTTTTCAGGATCCAGGCTGACTGCATTTTTTGTGTATCATGCTGTCAGTGCTTTATAATTTTCTTAGTCATAGAAAGAAAAGTAAAAGAAGCCTATATGAAACTTAAATGTGTGTATATGTATGTGTATATATATATATATACACACACACACACACACACAGAGAAGAGAGGAAAATTAAGTAAACAAACCACAAAATTTTACCAGTCCATTCCTCTGTATTAGGGCCACAGAACAGAAAATGGGAAACCTTGTAGTATAGCTGTAGTACAGAAGCATTATAATGTAAGGAAGCATAACATCGAGTCCTAAATAATCCACGTAGACTTGCTACCAAACTGTAGGCCCCCTGAGGGCAAGAACTGTGCTGACCATACAGTGCCTGGAACTGAGCTTCTATCACATAACAGAAATGTCAAGGACCGTTTACCACCATGTATGGGCAGTGCAAATAATGTCTCTTCTGTAAAAGCGTCCCGATGACTTCATCTCACGCTAATTATTCTCTTTACTCTGAAAACCAAAATACTTACTTATAGTACAAAGATTTTTCCTCATTCCTTTACCCTACTTTCAGTGTTTTCTATTTATTTCATGTGCATTATTTTTATCATCTGAATTAGTTCCTACCCAAATGAGAAATTTATTTCTATTTCCTCTGTAGGCTAGTGCTAAGGACATATGCAGTAAGTGCGTGAATTCAATCCTCTAACATCAGACTGAATTTTAGCAGTGGAAGAAGGTAAACACACAGAGTTAAGGTTGGTAATGAATCAGGCTCTGGAATTAGACTGGTGCTCAGCTTTGAATCAGCCTCTAAGGAGATGAATTAATCTTGGAGTTGATAATTTCTCTCCATAAGTCTCAATATCCTCATCTTTACAAAGAGCAAAATAATAGTACCTATATGCTAGCCTTGCATATTAAATGAAATCATGTAAGTAAAGTACTTACATGGTGACTAATAGATATTAAACATTCAAAAAACAATAGCTATTTTTACTAAACTGCACTTTTTGTAAATGAATTACTGATTGCCACCTCTAGTTTAATATGCCAAAGTATAAATCAAATGGTGGGATTTGAGGTATGAAAGTGTAAAACTTTTTCCGATGATATGTGAAATACATTATCATTGGCATTTACTTAAATGTTTTTTGTTCATATTTAATTCACACCAAGTAAAATGGATTTCAAGGTGTGTATGAGTCAATCTATCATCTATCTCTCAGTCTACCTATCTATTAAATCATTCAGCTCCCAGCACTATGATTTTCCTGACACATGAGAGTAGTGGATATTTGTTGAATGAATAAATTTTAAAATATATAGATTTATTGCCCAAATTATTCTCTGATCCCAAAGAATTAAGAGGAAGTTTTTCTTACATGTGTTTTGAGCTGAAGGAGCTGTTGCATGCTTACTCTTCATTTGAAAAAAGGAAGAAAGAAAGGAAGGAGAGGAGGGAGCGAGGGTAGAAAGCCAAATATAGCAAATAATGATAGTTTTTTTAATGTCCCAAATAACAGTAGTCAAAATCTTTATGCATGTCTTACCTGTCAGTTCCACATGCAAACTCTAAAGGCATGTTAACTAACTTATTAACTACAAATAGTCTGCTCAATAAATAAACTATAGTGTTTGACTCGTGCAAAGAATCACAATTATTCTCCAGTCCTCTCAGCATCCCAACCTGATTTGGAAGCGTGGACGTGTATTTATTTGACAAGTCCAAAACTTTTTTGGAAAATAAATTAACTTTTGAATAGTCTGTTTTCATTTCAGCATTGCATTCATCCCACCCCGGCAGCATCAACGAGAAGCAATCTTCATTTGCGGCAAGTCCTAAGGAAACAGAACCCTGAAGCTTTAAAATATTGAGATGCTTAATGCAGAGATTATCTAATTCTTTATCCACACCCCATGGCAAAAAGCAAGATAGGAACAATTTAGCTGCGTCTATTGTGATGCTGGCATCCACTTTTCTTGATGGCTTAGGGTGCCTCTTTTTGGAGTTCTTTGTTTTCTTCTGCCTTTTAATGCCATCACTTTCTTCTAAGAATTTGACAGCATTATCTCCTTGAGCTGGGTTTTCACCAACAGGCTTGGCTTGCACCTCCGCTGAGAGAGAACCACAGGCAGTTTTATTTCTTCTCAGCGTCAACGTTTTCTTCTCCACTGTGCTTTTGGCTCTTCTCAGGATCTCACTACCATAGAATGAATTGGAAGGGTCAACATCACAGATTGGAGTTGGCAGCAAAAGTTCAACAAGATTTTCCAGATCAAACAGAAGGATATGAAAACCAATGTTACTCCATTTTGTCTTCACAGGCAAGACACTAAAAGGTCCTGAGAAAGACTTGGCATCAGCAACCTAAAGGAGATTAAAAAAAAAAAAATTATGTGTCAGGGTTCTTATTTTTTAAGTGATTTTATTAAAAGTTCCATATTAAAATGGCATAAAATGAAAGTATTAAGTAGAAGTACAATTAAAGGCAAGTTATTTCAATTATTTTGTCTGCTATAAAAACTTCCCTCTAAATTAAACATTCTATATTTCAATATTCCTTAAAAATTATTTTTTCCTTCCTAAAACTTTTATTTTTCCTTTAAAAAATATGAATTTGGCCTATGAAGTAAGATAGCATCAGATTAATGTCTTTTCATATGTGATTTCATATCTTCCTATCAACATAGCCATGAAGGCATACAAAGGGAAAAAAGCAGGTTTGAAAATTAAGGAGGGAGGGAGGAACAAGATGGCGGAGGAGTAGGAGACCTAAATTTCGTCTAGTCCCAGGAATTCAGCTGGATAGGGATCAAACCATTCTGAATACCTACAAACTCAACAGGGGATCAAAGAAAAGAACAGCAGCAACTCTCTGAACAGAAATGTGACCACTTTCTGGAAGGTAAGACGTGCGGAGAAGTGAATCGGAGGCAATATTCGAGTAGACAGACGGCGGGGGACGGGGCCTCCGTGGGCCACTTCTGGCAAGTGATAGAGCCGCGGAGCACAAAATTGGAACTTTTAGAAGTCAGCTCCACTGAAGGACGTTGCTCCAGTGGCTAAGCGGGGGGTGGAACCCTCACGGGACAGTGTGGTCTCAGGACCCTCGGGGTCACAGGAAGACCGGGGGTGCCTGAGTGCGGCAGAGCTCCCAGGTATCAGAGCGAGGAAGCTGGCTGCAGAGATGGAGCCAAGGAACGAGCTCTCAGCTCGGGGTTGCAATAAACCATGATCCATGGCACAGTTGGGCTGCTGCTCTTCCAGCAGCGACCCAACAAGCGGCAGATCCAGGGAGACTACCCTTCCTCCCCAGGGAGGAGTGGCAGGGGAAAGCACCGCAGGGATCTGCTGGGTTTGGAGACTCCACACGGGGTCAGGTGCCAGAGATAGAAACGCTCAGTCACGGGCCGGGTGAGCACGGAATGTGGCCAGAGACGGGGGAGACAGGAGTGTGACTGCTTTTCTCTAGGGGCGCACTGAGGAGCGGGGCCCAGAGTTCTCGGCTCCACCAGGGCAGAGATTGGGAGGCCACCATTTTCACCCTTATCCTCCAAAGCTGTATGGAAAGCTTGCAGGGAACAAAAGCTCCCGAGAGCAAACCTGAGCAGATTACTTAACCGGGACTGGCAAGGATGGGGCAATTCTGCCTCCAGCAAAGACATTTGGGAACCACGGCAACGGCCCCTCCCCCAGAAGATCAGCATAAAAAAATCTTAAAAAAAAAAAAAAAAGAACAGCCAGCCAAGACCAAATTTACTGATCAATGAGAATGGCAGAACTCCAGTGCTGGGGGAACACTGCACATAGAATTCATGGCCTTTTCCCCATGATTCTTTTGTCTTTCAAAGTTAATTTTTTAAATTTTCTTTTTTTTCTTTTTCTTTTTTTTGAATTTTTCTTTTTCCCCTTTTCAACCAACATGTTATCAATTCCTTTTTAAAAAAATCTTTTTTATTTTTCATTTTTAGAATCATATTCTATCCCTTCATAGAAGTTAACCTTATTTTTGGTACATATATATAAGTTGTTCTCTCTTTAAAATTTTGGGATACAGCTTCTTCTAACAGACCAAAATATATCCTAAATCTCTAGGGTATGGCTTTGTTCTAGTCTCCTGCCTGATCTCCCCCCCTTTTTTTTTTAAATCCCCTTCTTTCTTTTTTCAACCAGCTTCTTTTCTTATCAATTCCTTTTATAAAATCTTTTATAATTTTCATCTTTACAGTCATATTCCATCCCTTCATCATACTTACCCTTATTTTTGTACATATATAAGTTTTTCTTTCTTTAAAATTTTGGGAGGCACTTTCTTCTAACAGACCAAAATATGCCCAAAATCTAGTGTGTGGCACTGATCTATGCACCAGCCTGATCATATTTGATCATATTCTGTTTTTTTTGTTTGTTTGTTTATCTTTTTCTTTTTTTTTCTTTTTTCTTTTTTCTTTCTTTCCCTTTCTTTCCCCCAGTTTTAGGTCTCTTCTGATTTGTTTAGTGTATATTTTTCTGGGGACATTGTTACCCTGTTAGCATTTTGTTCTCACATTCATCTGTTGTCCTCTGGACAAAAGGACGAGACAGAAAAAAATCACCTCAAAAAAAAGAACAAGAGGCAGTACCGACTGCCAGGGACCTAATCAATACAGACATTAGTAAGATGTTGGAACTAGAGTATCTTTAAAATACTAGCCGGGCTTGAAAAAAGCATGGGAGTTATTAGAGAAACTGTTTCTGGAGAAATAAAAGAACTAAAATCTAACCAAGCTGAAATCAAAAAGGCCATTAATGAGGTGCAATAAAAAATGGAGGCTCTAACTACTAGAATAAATGAGGCAGAAGAGAGAATTAGTGATACAGAAGACCAAATGATGGAAGATAAAGAAGCTGAGAAAAAGAGAAACAACTACTGGATCATGAGGGTAGAATTCGAGAGATAAGTGATACTGTAAGATGAAACAATATTAGAATAATTGGGATCCCAGAAGAAGAATGAGAGACAGGGGCAGAAAAGTATATTGGAGCAAATTATAGCAGAGAAATTCCCTAATTTGGGGAAGGAAACAGGCATCAAAATCCAGAGGCACAGAGAACCCCCCTCAAATCAACAAAAATAGGTCAACACCCCCACATCTAATAGTAAAACTTATGAGTCTCAGAGACAAAGAGAAAATCCTGAAAGCAGCTCAGGAGAAGAGATCTGTAACCTACAATGGTAGAAACATTAGACTGGCAACAGACCTATCTACAGAGACCTGGCCGGCCAGAAAGGACAGGCATGATATATGCAGAGCACTAAACGAGAAAAATATGCAGCCAAGAATACTATATCCAGCTCGGCTGTCATTGAAAATAGAAGGAGAGATAAAAAGCTTCCAGGACAAACAAAAACTAAAGGAATTTGCAAACACGAAACCAGCCCTACAAGAAATATTAAAAGGGGTCCTCTAAGCAAAGAGAGAGCCTAAAAGCAACATAGACCAGAAAGGAAGACAGACAATATACAGTCACAGTCACCTTACAGGCAATACAATAGCACTAAATTCATATCTTTCAATAGTTACCCTAAATGTAAATGGGCTAATGCCCCAATCAAAAGACACAGGCTATCAGATTGGATAAAAAATCAAGACCCATCAATATGCTGTCTGCCAGAGACTCATTTTAGACCCAAAGACACCCCCACATTGAAAATGAGGGGTGGAAAACAATTTCCATGCTAATGGACACCAAAAGAAAGCTGGGGTGGCAATCCTTATATCAGACAAATTAGATTTTAAACCAAAGACTATAATAAGAGATGAGAAAGGACACTATTATCATACTTAAAGGGTCTATCCAACAAGAAGATCTAACAATTGTAAATATCTCTGTGCCTAACATGGGAGCAGCCAATTAGCCAATTAATAACAAAAGCAAAGAAACACATCGACAACAATACAATAATAGTGGGGGACTTTAACACCCCCCTCACTGAAATGGAGAGATCATCTAAGCAAGAGATCAACAAGGAAATAAAGACTTTAAGTGACACACTGGACCAAATGGACTTCACAGACATATTCAGACCATTCCATCACAAAGTGACAGAATACACATTCTTCTCTAATGCCCATGGAACATTCTCCAGAATAGATCACATCCTAGGTCACAAATCAGGTCTCAACCAGAACCAAAAGACTGGGATCATTCCCTGCATATTTTCAGACCACAGTGCTTTGAAACTAGAACTCAATCACAAGAGGAAAGTCGGAAAGAACTCAAATACATGGAGGCTAAAGAGCATCCTACTAGAGAATGAATGGGTCAACCAGGAAATTAAAGAAGAATTTAAAAAATTCATGGAAACCAAAGAAAATGAAAACACAAGTGTCCAAAATCTTTGGGATGCAGCAAAAGCAGTCCTAAGAGGAAAGTATATAGCAATACAAGCCTTTCTCAAGAAACAAGAAAGGCCTCAAATACACAACCTAACCCTACACCTAAAGGAGCTGGAGAAAGAACAGCAAATAAAGCCTAAACCCGGCAGGAGAAGAGAAATAATAAAGATCAGAGCAGAAATCAATGAAATAGAAACCAAAAGAATAGTAGAACAGATCAACGAAACTAGGAGCTGGTTCTTTGAAAGAATTAACAACATTGATAAACCCCTGGCCAGACTTATCAAAAAGAAAAGAGAAATGACCCAAATAAATAAAATCATGAATGAAAGAGGAGAGATCACAACCAACACCAAAGAAATATAAACAATTATGAGCAACTCTATGCCAGCAAATTAGATAACCTGGAAGAAATGGATGCATTCCTAGAGATGTATCAACTACCAAAACTGAACCAGGAAGAAATAGAAAACTTGAACAGATACATAACCACTAAGGAAATAGAAGCAGTCATCAAAAATCACCCAACAAACAAAAGCCCAGGGCCACATAGCTTCCCAGGGGAATTCTACCAAACATTTCAAGAAGAATTAATACCTATTCTTCTGAAAATGTTACAAAAATTACAAATGGAAGGAAAACTTCCAGACTCGTTTTATGAGGCCACCATTACTTTGATCCCAAAACCAGACAAAGACCCCATCAAAAAGGAGAATTGCAGACCAATATCCTTGATGAACATGGATGCAAAAATTCTCACCAAAATACTAGCCAATAGGATCCAACAGTACATTAAAAGGATTATTCACCATGACCAAGTGGGATTCATCCCTGAGCTGCAAGTTTGGTTCAACATCTGCAAATCAATCAACGTGATACAATACATTAATAAAAGAAAGAACAAGAACCATATGATCCTCTCAATAGATGCAGAAAAAGCATGTGACAAAGTACAGCATCCTTTCTTGATCAAAACTCTTCAGAGTATAGAAATAGAGGGTATATACCTCAGCATCATAAAAGCCATCAATGAAAAACCCATAGCAAATATCATTCTCAATGGGGAAAAACTGAGAGCTTTCCCCCTAAGGTCAGGAACGCGGCAGGGATGTCCACTATCACAACTGCTGTTCAATATAGTACTAGAAGTCCTAGCCACAGGATTCAGACAACAAAAAGAAATCAAAGGCATCCGAATCGGCAAAGAAGAAGTCAAACTCTCACTCTTTGCAGATAATATGATACTTAATATGGAAAACCCAAAAGACTCCACCTAAAAACTGCTAGAACTCATACAGGAATTCAGTAAAGTGGCAGGATATAAAATCAATGCACAGAAATCAGTGGCATTCCTATACACCAACAACAAGACAGAAGAGAGACAAATTAAGGAGTCGATCCCATTTACAACTGCACCCAAAACCATAAGATACCTAGGAATAAATCTAACCAAAGAGGCAAAGGATGTGTATTCAGAAAACTATAAAATACTCATGAAAGAAACTGAGGAAGTCACAAAGAAATGGAAAAACGTTCCATGCTCATGGATTGGAAGAACAAACATTGTGAAGATGTCAATGCTACTTAGAGCAATTTACACATTTAATGCGATCCTTACCAAAATACCATCCACTTTTTTCAAACAAATGGAACAAATAATCCTAAAATTTGTATAGAACCAGAAAAGATCCCAAATAGCCAGAGGAATGTTGAAAAAGAAACGCAAAGCTGGTGGCATCACAATTCCGGACTTCCAGCTCTATTACAAAGCTGTCATCATCAAGACAGTATGGTACTGGCACAAAAACAGACACATAGATCAGTGGAACAGAATAGAGAGCCCAGAAAAGGACCCTCAACTCTACGGTCCACTAATCTTCGACAATGCAGGAAAGAATGTCCAAGGGAAAAAAGACAGTCTCTTCAACAAATGGTGTTGGGAAAATTGGACAGCCACGTGCAGAAGAATGAAACTGGACCATTTCCTTACACCACACACAAAAATAGATTCAAAATGGTTGAAAGACCTAAATGTGAGACAGGAGTCCATCAAAATCCTAAAGGAGAACACAGGCAGTAACCTCTTCAACCTCAGCCACAGCAACTTCTTCCTAGAAACATCGCCAAAGGCAAGGCAAGCAAGGGCAAAAATGAACTATTGGGACTTCATCAGGATAAAAAGCTTTTGCACAGCAAAAGAAACAGTCCAAAAACCAAAAGACAACCAACAGAATGGGAGAAGATATTTGCAAATGGCATATCAGATAAAGGGCTAGTATCCAAAATCTATAAGGAACTTATCAAACTCAACACCCAAAGAACAAATGATCCAATCAAGAAATGGGCAGAAGACATGAACAGACATTTTTCCAAAGAACACATCCAAATGGCCAAGAGACACATGAAAAAGTGCTCAACATTGCTCGGCATGAGAGAAATCCAAATCAAAACCTCAATGAGATGCCACCTCACACCAGTCAGAATGGCTAAAATTAACAAGTCAGGAAATGACAGATGTTGGCGGGGATGTGGAGAAAGGGGAACGCTCCTACACTGTTGGTGGGAATGCAAGCTGGTGCAGCCACTCTGGAAAACAGTATGGATGTTCCTCGAAAAGTTGAAAATAGAGCTACCACACAACCCAGCAATTGTACTACTGAGTATTTACCCCAAGGATACAAATGGAGGGATCCGAAGGGGTATGTGCACCCCGATGTTTATAGCAGCAATGTTCACAATAGCCAAACTATGGAAAGAGCCAAGATGTCCATTGACAGATGAATGGATAAAGAAGATGTGGTATATATATATATATATATATATATATATATATATATATATACATAATGGAATATTATGCAGCCATCAAAAGGAATGAAATCTTGCCATTTGCAATGACGTGGATGGAACTGGAGGGTATTATGCTGAGTGAAATAACTCAATCAGAGAAAGACATGTATCATATGATCTCACTGATGTGAGGAATTTTAATCTCAGGAAACAAACTGAGGGTTGCTGGAGTGGTGGGGGTGGGAGGGACGGGGTGGCTGGGTGATAGACATTGGGGAGGGTATGTGCTATGGTGAGTGCTGTGAATTGTGTAGGACTGTTGAATCACAGACCTGTACGTCTGAAACAAATAATACATTATATGTTAAAAAAAAAAAAAGAAGAAAGCAGGAAGGGAAGAATGAAGGGGGCGAAATCGGAGGGGGAGACAAACCATGAGAGACTATGGACTCTGAGAAACATACTGAGGGTTCTAGAGGGGAGGGGGTGGGTGGATGGGTTAGCCTGGTGATGGGTATTAAAGAGGGCACGTACTGAATGGAGCACTGGGTGTTAGATGCAAACAATGAATCATGGAACACTACATCAAAAACTGATGATGTAATGTATGGTGATTAACAACATAATAAAATAAAAAATAATTAAAAAAAAAAAAAAAGGAGAACATGGGACGCCTGGGTGGCTCAGTCGGTTAAGCACATGCCTTCGGCTCAGATCAGGATCCCTGGGCCCTGGGATCGAGCCCCGCATCGGGCTCCCTGCTCAGTGGGGAGCCTGCTTCTCCCTTTGCATGCGCGCTCATGTTCTCTCTTAAAAATAAATAAATAAAATGTTTTAAAAAAATTAAGGAGAAGAACAGAACATCTGCAAGAATTTAGAAAGTCTTGACAAAAATGGTCTCTTCAAATCTGTTTAAAATTTGAAATACTTGAATGTAACCTAGAGGCTAACCAATATCAAAGAGCTTTTCTTTCTTTCTTTCTTCCTTCCTTCCTTCCCTCCCTCCCTCCCTCCCTCCCTCCCTCCCTCCCTCCCTCCCTCCCTCCCTCCCTCCTTCCTTCCTTCCTTCCTTCCTTTCTTTCTTTCTTTCTTTCTTTCTTTCTTTCTTTCTTTCTTTCTTTCTTTTTCTTTCTTTCTTTCTTTCTTTTTTTCTTTCTTTCTCTCTCTCTCTCTCTTTCTTTCTTTCTTTAAGTCTTGCATTATTCATTGTTCTTTCTAAGCCTAAAATGATTTTGCCCAACATATCGGCATGGTGCTTTCTCATACTTCAGGTATGTTTCTGCTCATTTATGAGTCCTACTTTGGGTACCCTCTCCCCTCATTCCAACCCATTACTCTCTATCCTCTTCCTTGCTTTCTTCCTTCCTAGTACTTATGATTACAGTACATCACATGAGAAATTTATTTGTTTACTGTATAATTCCCCCATACCATTCAAACTCCACTTTTGCAGGAGTTCTGTGCATTGTTCTGTCCCCCATGCCTATAAAATGATGCAGATATACAGCATTACTAAGGGACTCAATAAATATTTGTTGAATGAATGATTAGAATATGTATACAATGGAACACCATCAACTATTTTAAAATGATGGTGTAAAACTATTTTTATTGGGAAAAAATGCTCTCTTAGGCAGAAAACATAATCCCCCTTTTGTAAAACTACACGTATGAATATATAGATATATTTACATATGTAAGTAGATTTACACACATATATTTAATATATAATATAAATATATGTATACATTAGATATAGTTAATATATAGTCAACGTAAATATATATATTATGTGTGTGTGTATGTATATAGTCTCTCTCTCTCTCTATATATATTTATATAGTCACAAAAGGCATGCACCAAAATGTTAACAATTAACTGAGAAGAGAGGATTAAGATGATCTTTATTTATACCTCAGGGTTTTTTTTGTTGTTTATTTTTTTCTTTTTTTGTTTTAGTTTTATGTTGTTTTTTGCAGTGTTATATTTAATTTACAATCATAAAAAAAAGAAAGTTTAAAAAACCAACCATTAAAAATTTAAAGGTAAAAAAATGAAATGCGGCAAACGTAAAAAAAAATATTTCCTCTAATAAGATAGTACAAAGGTTAATATAATTATTAAGAATTCATTTCAAAAATAAAGATTACTATACAGTCTGAAAAATGAGCAAATAGAATCAGCAGCAATTCACAAAGAATAGCATCCAAATTAAAATATGAGAGGAAATGCTTACCACCGGTAGAACATAGAAGCAAAACTGAAATAATAATACCATTCTTACCTATTAATTTGGCAAAGAAGGTTTCTTATATTATTTATTATTATGTAATGTTCAATACATACAACATAACATATAAACCATAAATTTGGTGTTTTTAGGATTATCAATGTTGTATACAAAGAAACATGGACATAACTATATAGCACCATTATTCATTATTACCCCAGACAAGAACCTAAATGTCCACTGACAGTGGAATGGGATAGACATTATGATGTATCCATGCAATGGAAAAATATACAACAGTGAAAATGAGGGGACTAAAGACATTCAACATCATGTATAAATTGTGTGAATCTATCCACATAAGGTTGACCAAATAGGCCAGACAAAAAATAATTAGCTATATGACTTCATTCATGTTAAGTTAAAAAAACAGGGGCAAAAATCCCCAACAGGGTTTAAGGATGCACGAACAGATATTAAATCTATAAGAAGAGTAGTTACCTTTCCAGGACAGGAGGACATAGTTTCTACAATGCTGAATATTTTATTACTTAATCTTTGTAGTGATTATGCAGGTAAGTGCTTTGAGATAATTCACTGTGCTATCCATTTTTGTCCTGTGCTTATTTTTTCCATATTTTATACATTTCATAGTAAATAAATAATGTTAAGAAATGTCAAAGGACTATTAACAAAGTGTCCCCATTCTGGCTAAAGAAATAGAACCTTCCCTGATTCTATACCTCTGCCTACTGTCAGAGGTGACCAATACTTTGAATTTCATGTGTATGATTTATTTGGTTTCATTTAACATCTTAACCTTAAATATGTATTTCCAACTGACCTATTTAATTTTTTTGTTTTATATTTTCATATAAAAATTAATACAGTTTATAATGTTCCAATTTGCTTTATTTATGATGAAATTTATACTTGTGGGATTCAAATTTGTTGATGATTATAGCTGTAGTTCTTTCATTTTCACTGCTGTAAAGTATGATGCTATATGATGATACAATTTATTTATCTATTGTTTTTAATCTGACCCATGGGTAACTGAAACTATGGATAAGGGGGGACTACTGTATTTAGTTTTGATAAGAGAGAGAGAAATGGGCGCTCTCTTACATTTCACGATGAGTGTAAATTGGCATCTCTTTTATAAAAGGCAATTAGCAAAATGTATCAACAACCTTAAATATTACATAACCTTGGATACAGAAATTCTTTTAAAAATGATTTATCCTAAGGGTAAAATTTCAAAGATACACAAAATTATATGAAAAATAATGTTCATTATAGAAATTTCTACATCAAAAAGCTGAAAATAACTTAAATGTCCCATAGTATAGATTTGGTTAAGTAGATTATAATATGTGCACATATTAAAATACTAAGCAGATATTTAAAAGAGGTTTTTTTTTGTTTTGTTTTGTTTTTGTAAAATATATTAATACCACAGCAAGAAATTCACATATAGTGTCTATGGAAACTACCTAGATTAAAAATTATAATCCCATTTTTATAAAATCACAGAGATTTCTTAACATCTCCTTTTAATTATACCTATTTTTTAAAGGTTTTATTTTTAAGTAATCTTTACACTCAGCATGGGGCTTAAACTCACAACCCTGAGATTAAGTCACGTGCTCTACTGAGCGAGCCAGCCAGGTAATAAGAATTGCCAAGGAAAATGTCAATAATAGATATGGCTATTTAGATATTTTTTAACACTGTGCCTCTCTCCCCAAAAATACATTAATCAGATTAAATTTAAAAGTGTAAGAAGATTTGCTAGAAAATCAGAGGCTAATATTCCAGATATATAAGCAACTCACAAAAATTAATTAGCAAAATACTCATATCTCCAGAAATAAAATGAGCAAAAGAGACAAAAATACCACTGAGGGGGATAGTTTTTAAACCACTTGTCTCAATAAAAATGAAACAAGTATAAAATTTTACATACCACACTGCTTTTGAACTCTTATATTTCCTAAAGTTTTCCTCAAACTTATAGAAAACAAAAAGTAGAGGATCCCATGCTGTTGAGTGCGCATTTTAACAGGACTCTGATGACATTTAGATGGCCTTATCTTTTTTCAAAAACATCACGGTGACATGAATCAAGAGTCTTAAAAATATACACCATCATTTTCTCGGGGCCTGGGTGGCTCAGTCGGGTAAGCATCTGACTCTTGATTTCTGCTCAAGTCATGGTCTTGGGTCCTGATATTGAGCACCCAGCTAGGCTCCACACTCAGAGGGGAGTCTGCTTGAGATTCTCTCTCTCCCTCTCCCTTTGCCCCTCCTGCTCCATACTCTCTCTTTCTATCTCTCAAATAAGTAAATAAATCTTTAAAAAATATTCACTATCCACGTGATGTGATAAGCACTGGGTGTTATGTGCAATTAATGAATCATTGAACATTATTATCAAAAACTAATGATGTACTATATGTTGGCTAATTGAACATCATAAAAAAAAGAAAAAGCTCTATGCCTCACTGTCATTGTCTCTAACTGAGATGCTACTTCATGTTCTTGGAGGATACCATTCCCAGATCTATGCTTTGGGTTTATCCCTGTTTTCATTCATTCAGCAGACATTCAAGAGGTCCTTGTGGGGAGCTTACTAAGTAGAACACAGTATGAGTAGCTGTCCACAGAATATGGCACAAGACTCAGGAACTGCATAGATGCAGCTCCCACCCTTCACACTCAAAGGGGAGAGAGATAGGTGCCCAGCAAGAATCAAATAGCCTGGACAAGAGCAGAGTAAGGGCAAATGTAGGAAGCTATGAAGGCCTGAAGCAGGCGTCTCATATCCGGCCTTCACCACCCACGAAGTCTGAGCAGAAGTGACAACAGACTGCAATCTGAAAGATTAAGGAGAAATGAACTAAAAGAAAGTGCAAGACCAAGTACTCCAGGCAAAGAGAAAAACATGAAAAGACTCCTGGAGTGACGGCCGGAGTTGGGGTGAGGATGTATGCAGAGAGCATGTACTGGGACAATTTTAGTACGGATGGAGAGCAGAATATGGAAATGCAGATGAGCCAGACAGGACAGGAGCCAGATTGCATTAAAGCCTTGCAGACTCTCTTGAGTTTCAAAGGTATTACGCTGTGACGCTTGAATGGGTATTTAAGGGAGGAAGTCACCTATTCACAAACTCTAGCTATGATTACTTCTGAATTACAGGCTAATCAAGCAGGCTGAAGACAAAGAGTTCCACTCTCCTATGCACTTCCATTTCCCCAAAGCTGTAATCTCTGGCCACAGTGTCTAGACTTCTCAATTACTGGGCCAGTCAAAATCACAGCAATGATTCTAGCAATATGACACACTCCCTGGTTTGGTCTCATCCTCTTATTTTGTGATCCATGCAGCCAAAATAGACCCATTGCACTGCTGTAAACAAAAATCCTAAATTTCTGTCCTAAATATAATCACCTTAAGCCTCAGGAGAAACTGACACTTTAGAATATTTTCAAATCATAAATATTATTCCAATTTTTTAAAGATTTATTTATTTGAGGGAGAGAGAGAGAGTGTGGAGGTGGGTGGGTGGGAGGCATAGAGGGAGAGGGAAAGGAGCCTGCTGCAGGGCTTGATCTCAACAGCCTGAGATCACGACCTGAGCCTAAACCAAGAGTCGGAAGCTTAACCAACTGCACCACTCAGGCGCCCCCTAAGTTTTTTTTTTTTAACATATACTAAAGTTGGTTTTCATTTGGAAACAAGTCGATTTATTTATTTATTTGAGAGAGAGAGAATGAGAGACAGAGAGCATGAGAGGGAAGAGGGTCAGAGGGAGAAGCAGACTCCCCGCCGAGCAGGGAGCCCGATGCGGGACTCAATCCAGGGACTCCAGGATCATGACCTGAGCCGAAGGCAGTTGCTTAACCAACTGAGCCACCCAGGCACCCCGGAAACAAGTGGATTTAGATTATAAGTATAAAATATTGTTATATCTTAATGTCCTAAAATGATTGAATATTATAATTCTAGACTGTTATCATTGTTTAAAAATTTTTAAATCTTTTAAGAAATAGTATATTTTTTAAAGTCATGTCACCAAAGGATTTTAAAAACAATATAACCATCATTTTGAACATAAGTAATACAGAATGACAACTAATGCCAATAATAGTAATTATTGAGCTTTCACATTATAGACTGGACATGCACAATATTTAGTAATGTTTAGCAAAGGCTATAATAAATGTTAACCTTATTTATATTTATATGATACTATACACAATATATTCTGCCAACAAGAATTCTTTTAAAAATAGCCTGCTAAAAAAAAATAAAAGTATTATGCTAAATCACGACTGAATAATGTTGTGCAATGTAAACCATCATTTTAACAGAAGTATTTTAGAAATATTCATCAATCTGATTACAATTAAGAAGTCTAGAATAAGTAGTTAAACACAAAAAAGTATTTCACTGAATCTACATCACTGCAAAAGTGTGGGGGCTAAATATAAATTTTAAGTTATTAGTTCATGTGTTGTGGCAATCTCTGATTGCCTGATGGATAGTTCCCCAAAATGTGCTGTCCAGGCTTTGTACAAATAGAGAAGGTGCTGGTATTTTCCCCAATATCCCATCACCTTTAGTCCCACTCTCTGAAGTTCCAGGCTGAAGCAAGAGAGGAGGTGTTGTTTACAATCTGGACAGCAACAGGATAGTATTAAGGGACAATAGTCCATTCCAACCTCTGAACTTTGGGGGCCTGGGGAGTAAAATGGTACTGATATATCTACATGTGAATGCTCTAAACAGCAGGTGGGGAGTAGGAAGAGACACACAGAAATGAGCTCTTTGTCTGAGTACACAGACTTTGGGAAAAGCTACTGAGTCAGAAAGTCTGAAAGTGAATCCCAGATGGCCAGCAGGACAGAAATTATTCTTCCACTCCCTGCAAGAACTCAGAATAAATGACAAGTCAAACTAAAGTCAACAACACAAAACTCAAACTCTCAGCAACCCAATATACACATAAAAAAGAAGTACCAAAAGACTCGAAAGTGTAGAAGAAAAAAATGTGATAGATGTGAAGGTATAAGTCTAACATCTTTATTTTAAAAAGTCTGTTCATTTACTTATTTTTCCTTTATCCTGCCATGTTCAGCTTGTGCCTCTTCTTTTTTCAGGTTCAGAAAGACAAAATGGTTAAACAAGACTGGTTTTACCCCCTGCCTTTGAAGGTGGCTGGCTATGCACTGTCTGACAACATGTTCTGATAAAACTTCTCTCTGAAAACATACTGGATCCCCCACTGCGTTTGTTGTGAAAGGAGCTGACCTGCCCAACCTACCACAACCACAAAATAAGTCTGATAAAACTGATGCTTAAAACTACCTTCATCTTCTCACTTTTGTGACTATGTGCAATAATACCCAATACAACTATTTAAATACTATGTGAAAAGACGTATAGATGCTAGCTGCAGAAATATTCTAGGTATTTGGTTATGTGAGAGCAGGAAGAATTTAGAAATTAGCTGATCTTAAACCAAGGGAAAATGAGGAACAGAGAAATAAAGTGACTTGTTTGGTTCCTCATTTGGTAAATGGCTAAGTCAGGTTCCTAGTCCATTTTTTTCCTGACTATTCTTCAGATGACATTATATGACTTAAATGTCTCCAAGAATAGAATAATGTTTCTTATTTATTATTTCTAAGATGTACAAAGGAGCCTCATTAGCTAAGCGTTCATTGCAGGAAACACCATATTCACAGATGTATAAAAAAGGAAAAGCCATCATTATAGGAAAACATTCACTAATGAACAGATCACTTATAAAACTAGTACCCAAACATGCCTCCCTTTCTAACATAAAGTCCCACCCCACCCATTAGTCAGGCTTTGACTGATTATTAAGATGCGTTCCAATCACAGAGTAGATAGCAAATGCTGTTAAAAATGAAAATGAAGAGGGTGCCTGGGTGGCTCAGTCGTTAAGCGTCTGCCTTCAGCTCAGGTCATGGTCCCAGGGTCCTGGGATCCAGCCTCACATCGGGCTCCCTGCTCGGCAGAAAGCCTGCTTCTCCCTCTCCCATGCCCCCTGCTTGTGTTCCCTCTCTCGCTATGTCTCTATCTGTCAAGTAAATAAATAAATAAAATCTTAAAAAAAATTAAAATGAAGAAAAAAAATGAAAATGAAGGATTACACTAAATCCAGACAGGAATGCCAGAACTGAGTCTCACCCAACGCCAGTGACAATTAAGGATCCAGCAGAGGATACCAGTTAACAACTGAAGAAGAGAAAATTAATTCAGATGCTTCAAATGACAATCTTTTAACATAAAGGGTGCAAGAGAAGCCTGTGGAAAACTTATCTTTTCAGTACTTTTCTAAAATAACTCTGTGAAATTCAAAAATGAAGTAAAAAGTGACAGACTGTGTACCATATAATTAAATTAGAAAAAAAATACACGTGACAAAATACACGATTTGTTCTATAGTCATTTAAAGAATTAGTGTGCAATTGCAATCATAATCTAAACTTAGTAAATATAAAATAAAATAAATTACATTATTTTAATAATTTCATTTCACTTTTTCAGTTAAAAATAAAACCCATTTTTAATCTTTTTAATAGCTAACTCATCAGATTAACCCATGCTCTCCAATTCTTCTGACTCCTGGTAGATCACTTTCTGCTTTCTGCACGCTAATCACGGGAACTAAGATATTGACTTTCCAGTAATTTCACTCCTCTTGTTGTCATCCTTCTTTTCCCAGGTGCACTTATAACTTTGCATATTTTAATAAGTTATGTAAACATTGAGGCACTCTGCACGTAAAATACAATCCCTAAGAAAACTAAGGGTGGTAATCTGAAAGACCCTATGTTGAAGAGTCTCTCTAAAACCCATGGGCTAATTAGATACTGATGAAGCCACTGTAACAGATTAGAAAATAATCACACAAAAAATACAAAGATTCAGTACTCTGGTTACTCTGAAAATTTTTAAATTATTTCTATTGATGAAATAAACAAAAATTGGAAGTCACAGTTGATGTATTACAGGTGTAATTTATGCAAGAAAAAAATAATAGGAATCCTCCAAAATATATCTATCATCAAGGGAAAGTATCCACATCAAAAGATATATGACAAAGTTTTTCAAGTAGTTTTACAGAAAAGGTAACATAATTTCTTGAAGTAGGAAATCTTCTGAGAAACAAGTCTACACTGTAGATGAATTTATAATCTAATATAGAAGAAGTTATCTTCCAAACTTAAGCCACCAAGAATAGAAGATACAGTACTTGGATATGAAAAGAAATTATGGTAGCTGCCTACATCTTTGCTACTAAAAATTTCAGATAGTTGCTTTTGTTTTATGAAAAATACAGAGATTTTAAAAATATAAGTTGACTCTGATTTGAAGATGGAAAAGTTTAGAATTTGAAGCAAACTATTTTTTCCAAATGTATACCAATAACAGTTGAAATATTTTTTTTTAAAGAAACACAAAAAGGTTTAGCCAAGCTCAAAAACAAAATAAACATCTCTGAGGACAAAACATGGACCAGAAACACAAAATGCTAAATGGAGCTGAAGTCACAGGTCCACTTAGCGTCAGGTCTACAAGCAGGTGGCTGGGCTTTAGAATTTGATTTCTGAGGATACTGTCAAGACTATGGGGGGGTGGATGACCTAGAAAAATTGTGATATAACTCTTAACTGAATCAACCCAAAAGCTAGTTCACTGACCAGACAGGCATACACCCAGTATCAGTCCAGTCCAGGCCTCATTCTGAACTGAGGACCTTGAGGAAGTAAACAGAAGCAACAATAAAACCAACAGAGGATATCATCAGCTGAGCATGGAGGGAGGGAGAGAGAAAAATAAAACACATCAAAATTTAAAAACACAAGAGAAAAAACATCTCCTCTAGAAATTAGCTTGTAAATCAAAATATTAGAATGTAGGAAATCTAATACTCAGAAAGACGGCTAAAAAAATAAACGCTGAAACACATATCTACTCCGGATTAAATCAATGCTGTGGAATGAACTGAAAAAAAAAATGATCAAAGGGAAATTAAGGAAGTAACACAAAAATAAATAAGGAGATATGAAAGAAAAAAAGCAAAAATAAAATGAATAAACTAAAAAGAATTTATTAATTAAGAATGTGGTAGAAGCAGAATAGGAGACACTATGAATAATTATATGCCAAGAGCTTGTGAAATGTCTGTAAGACTATTTTTCAACTCAGAACTCAGCTTATGGAGCAGACCTAGGTGGATCCCTTCACTTACGAAAATGATAAATTAATGGTACCTTGGGGCAAGTTTTACCTAACCCTCTATAGCCGTACGTCCATGCAGACAGGAAGGAATCGAAATTCCTGTTCT
Organism: Eumetopias jubatus; assembly: GCF_037043125.1. Lineage (NCBI taxonomy): Eukaryota > Metazoa > Chordata > Mammalia > Carnivora > Otariidae > Eumetopias > Eumetopias jubatus. The sequence goes on from NW_028274813.1 coordinate 94,600,160, forward strand.
CCTTGGGTGGGAGCTAAGAATGTATTTTCTTACAAAGTCACTATAAGAAGTGATTGGTTGGGTGCCTGGGTGGCTCAGTTGGTTGGGTGACTGCCTTCGGCTCAGGTCATGATCCTGGAGTCCTGGAATCGAGTCCCACATCGGGCTCCCTGCTCAGTGGGGAGTCTGCTTCTCCCTCTGACCCTCTTCCCTCTTGTGCTCTCTATCTCTCAAATAAATAAAAATAAAAATCTTTTAAAAAAAAGTGATTGGTTGAGGGGTATCTGGGTCAGTTGGTTAGGTGTCTGCCTTCAGTTCAGGTCATGATCTCAGAGTCTTGGGATCAAGTCCCACGTTGGGCCCCCTGCTCAGCAGGGAGCCTGCTTCTTCCTCTCCGGCTCCCCCTGCTTGTACTCTCTCTCTCTCTCAAATAAATAAAAATTAAAAAAAAAATCTAAAAAAAAAAAAGAAGTGATTAGTTGAATTTTAAATGATGCTGTTAACATATATCAACACCATGGGTTAAAAGAAGTTTAGTAAGCTAGCCTAGAAATTAAACACCATTGATGTCATTGTTGCTTTATAGAAAAAAATGCATTCAAAGCTCCAAGCAACCAATTTACAAACTTTGGGAATATAATTTATCCTCATGTTCAGGCTGTTTGCTTGTTTCTCTTTTATTGCTTCAAAGCATCCACTGATGTGGCCTGGCTTTAAGTTATGCCTAATCATTACTTATTCTGTATAAAAATTCAAATCTCAAATGCAGTGGCATGTCATTTTAACTCCAAACCCATGTTTTAACAATCCCTTTTGTCTTTCTTAACACCTTATTGACATATGCATACCATAAAATTTATCTGTTGTAAGTGTTCAATTCCACGATCTTTAGTAAATTTGAAGAGCTGTGCGACCATTACCCAAATAGAACATTTCCATCACTCCCAGAAGATCCCTTGTGATAATCTGCTGCCACTCCCCATTCCCATCCCTCCTCCCAGGCAGCCACTGGTACACTTTCTGCCTCCATGGCTTTTTCTTTTCTGGACATGTTATATGAATAGGATCATTCAGTATGTGGATGTTTGCATCTGGCTCCTTTCACTTCAGCATAATGTGAGATTCATTCCTGTTTAGTATGTATCAATATATATTTTTTAAGATTTTTATTTATTTATTTGACAGTAAGAGCGAGAGAGTGCAAGCAGGAGGAGCAGTAGAAGGAGAGGGAGAAGCAGGCTCCGCAGCAAGCTGGGAGCCTGACGCGGGGCTCGATCCCAGGACCCTGGGATTGTGACCTGGGCCGAAGGCAGATGCTTAACCATCTGAGCAACCCAGGCACCCAGAGTATGTATCAATATTATGTTCTTTTTTATTCCTGCATCCTGATTAGTTTTATACTGGACAAATGACCTTAAAATTGAGAAGAAATAAAAATGTTTTAACATGTCCACCTGAGGTCTTTATACTGGTGAAAACGTGTTTTCTGCACAACATTTCTTTCCTTCCACATCTTTACCGCAGGAGTCTAGGGACCTTCACCATTTCAGGTGGCCTTTCCTGGAACACCTCTACTTGGAGCCTGCCTCAAACCCAGCCTGCACAGCACTGCCACAGAAATTCAGGGTAAACATAAATCAATAATAAAAATAAAGAAAGTGCTTTGAGCCTATTACTTTTAGATTTTCAAAAGCCCCCAAATGCCTGTAGAATTAGGTCCAAGTTCATTGGGTTGGTCCACCCAGACTTCCAGTCAAGCCCTTTTCTCCCTTTCCTGTTTACCTCTACCACCCCGCCTCCTTCATTTGGTCCGTTTTCTCTGACTGATCTTCCAGTACGTTTGACTTCTTTCTACGTGTGTGCCTTGCCTTGGCCTGTCCTCTCTCGGGTTCTACCCCAAATCCAAATCCTACCTCCTTCACTGTTGGGTCCTTGCCCACTGCAGCCCCACTCTCCCCTCCCTCCACTCTTGAGCCATCACTCTCTGTACCACACTCTTACCCTTAGGTAGCAGTCACAGAAAGTGTGCGTGTGTGGAAACTGAATTTCCCCCAAAAGTGAATCTCCTTGAACCCAGGAACTGTATTTTCTGGTGTGAGATATTTGAGAGCAGGACTTATGTCGATTCTTCTTCTCCTTCCTCTCTTCCTCCTCCTCCTTCTTTTCTATTTCCCAAGTCAATATTTTGCAAACAGCAGTATTCAAGAATATTCGCGGTATGAAAAAAGTGTCTATCTCCTACACAATCAGAAGAATGGCGCATGAAATGTGCCTACTGACCAATGAAAGTAGGTTATTCCCCTTTCACTCTAAGACAAGAAGTGAACAAAAGTAACTTCAACTTTACTATGGGTACTTCACCAACAAAGAGCCAGGAAAAGTTCCCAGCTATGTGTGTGCAGTCTCTCACTGTACCAGGAGACAGAGTCTTTTTTCAGGGGTGAGAACAAAAGTCCAGTGCCACCTCAGTGGGAGCTATCTAAAGACAGGTCCATCGCTGCCAAATTTTTGTGGTGCCTTAGCAAAGCCAGAGCTGCTCGGGTTTGCTTTCAACCTAACAGGGCTTTCCTTTCCTTCCAATCGTACAACAGAGGGTACCCTGAAATAGAAAAATCACACCAGAAGAAACAATGATGGATTTCTACTCCACAGCAACATGGCAAAGTCTTACTTGAACGTGGTCCCAGAAGTAAAAAAAAAAAAAAAAAAAAAATGACATTTAGTCACTGGTATTTTATCAAATAAAATATCCTTATAGATTTGTAATCAGGATTGTGTACTTCCTCCTAATCACATTTTTTGGCACACACATTTCACCAAATTTCACGGAAGCATACTGAAAAGTCAAGACATTTTTTTCTTACTTTCAAATATCACGAAGGTATTAGCTGTGCTCTAAAATGCCTATTAAATCATGCTTACAGCAACAGTAGCCTCCTCACTAAGATAAGTTTCTCCATCTCCTGACATGCCTCGCAGCAACATTCTCCTGCTGAGCCAGGCTTACATCTGAACACCGTCTTTTCCTTCTCTTCTCCTAACTGCAGTGGGTGCTTGGCACGGCTGCCTGATTCTTCTGCTCTCTGTCTTGGCCTTCCGGCCTTTTTCTGATTTCTCTGCGTCTGTGTTTGTCCTTATGCTGAGAATGCCCCAATGCCCATCTACAGAAAATCTACCCCCAAAGAAAACTCACTTCCCTAAGAGACTACCCCTTTTTTAGTATCTTCTAGTCATCATCTTGCTTTCCTTGGGTATTTCATGACATTGTTATTTCTTTTCCAACATTTACCGTGCGCACACACACACACACACACACACACACATCACTATTTTCATCCAACCCAATCTCTAAAAAGCTGACCATGCCTCGGTCTCAGTGCATTCCACCAGCAGGAGTTTGTTCTGTTAAGAGTTCATTAAAACATGAGGTCTTTCACAGAGGACTTCTTTGAGCCTTAAAGAATCAGACAAGCGGAGTCCTATAACCGTCGAGGGTAAATGTACTGACTTCATGGCATCCTCCTTCTAGTAACTGTTCAATACTGAAACATAATAGCTGAAGATGTTATTCCAGGTCTTTTTGAAAAATAACAAAGAAATTCCAGCACATAAAAAAGTACATTAAGTATACTTTTGTTGATGGTAACTTGGGATTCAGCTGTTGGGTGTTAGTGATGCACATTTCCGTAAACCCATCTTTAACCTTCGTGTGACCAGAGAAATTCACTTAAGAAACTGTCGCCTAAGTGAAAAATAAGTGCCTCACAACACTAGCCCATTTAAGCACCTAATTACAGGGTCAGTCAAGAGTCAACCTGCCCTGTAACAGATTGCCTTCATCAGTGGGTTCCTGTCTACCCAGCTAGCACGCCTCCAACTCCTGACTCCTGGTGTACTTGGATGTCCTTGCGCTGACTTTGGAGTATGTCTTTTCAAAATTTTACTGATGCAGAATTTGGGGTAATTTGGAAAAGGACAAAGTGTTCCTCAAGTAAGCCATTTCTCTATAGATTAGAAATGGAAACCACTGTTTTCCATCACTTCTCTGAACATGTTTGTGCTTAAAGTCATAGGATGCTTTTCTAGGTCTTTTAAAAATTCTTTGAAGTGAAATTTCAGCTGGAAAAGATATATATACCTTTAAAATGTTCATTAAATTGTTAGACTATGCTCCAGCAAGTTTCTTTCAAAACACACTTTAACCAAAAGTGAATATAAGTTACTTTGTCATACCATTGAAGAGTTCAGCACTTCTTTGAATGTTTATTAATCTGATAGGAAATTTGCATTAATGTTTTTTAGTGAGTATAGTTCTGCAATTTAAGTGTTCATGTTTGCCCTGTTTCCTAATTTACCATTTATCTTTTCTTTATCAATTTGTTAGCCTTTTTGATGTAAAGATATTAATCCTCCAATATATTGCAAATATTTTTCAAGTTTCATTAGGCTTTAAATTTATAGATTTTGATAATTTCTACAATCTTTTGGGAATTCTGCCACTCTTGGGACTTTCACAGTACAGTTACTAAAAATATTATTACCTATTTTCCCCTAGTAATCTTTCTATATTAAAACTTCTATTCATCTAATTTTATTTTTGTGAAAAGTAGAGAGTAGGGATATCATTTTATGTTTTATCTAAAAATACACTCAATTGTATAAAGGCCACTTATTAACTTTCCTCTATGATTTAAGTGCCATTATTTTCCAAAGATCACATTATGATTTATATACATGCTTATTTCTAGACTCTTTTTTTGCCTGTTCTTGAGTCACTTCTGAACTCTAATGCAGATGGTAGACAGATAAACAGATATGTAGATGACAGACAGATATACTTAACATCTGAGACTGAAACCCTATACCCCTCATTCCTCTTTTGCTCATTTTTCTTATTTCATTTTATACGTTTATTTTTCCAGAAGAATTCTATAATCAAATCGTCAAGGTCCCAAAACCTCACCAAGGAGATTTTGAAAGTTATTGTTGTTAAATGTATAGATTTGTGACTATGGAAATTTTAAAATACTGAGCTTTCCCTGTGGGATTCCATGATGTTATTGAATCGAGGTATTTTTTATGTCTTTGAGTGATTTTTAATGTGTTAGAATTTTTAATGTGTGTTCATATGGCTTTTACATATTTCTTATTAAATTTATCCCTATTACTTTATATTTTATATTGTTATTATCAATGGAATTTTTATACTTATTGTTATTTTCTAACTTGGGTGGTTTTTTGTATTGGCATATAAATTTTGTCTTCAGCATCACCATGCTTAACTTTATTTTTTATTTTATTAGGTCTTCTGTTCTATTCACTTTTATATAGATTTTCCACTATTATATTTGAATAAAGGGAATTTGTTTCATTCTTTCCATTCCTATTCTTTTTATTTCTTTTTCTTAACCTTTTGTGTTTGCTAATACTTCCAGGAAAGAAAAAAACAAACAAGTTAAGTAATAATAGGGATGGCATATTATTATAATCAAATTGGTATTATTATTGCTTTTTAAAGATTTGTTTATTTATTTGAGAGAGAGAGAGAGAGATAGCATGAGCAGGGACGGGAGAGGGAGAATCTCAAGCAGACTCTGCACTGAGCATGGAGCCTGACACGGGGCTGGACCTCACACCCTGAGATTATGACCCAAGATGAAACCAACGGTTGGATACTTAACTGATTGAACTACCCAAGAGCCCCTATCATTGCTTTTTTAAAAAATGATTCACTTATTTTCTTAATGTTGGCTGAGGTGGGATGGTTTTCCTTGGTCCATTTATGTGAATAGCCACCCCTCTTTAATCCCTGTTATCAATTTGATGTATGCAATAATAAGAGGTAACTGAAAGAATTCCAGGTACAGGGTGCCTGGGTGGCTCAGTTGGTTAAGCGACTATCTTCGGCTCAGGTCATGATCCTGGAGTCCCTGGATCGAGTCCCGCATCGGCTCCCTGCTGAGCAGGGAGTCTGCTTCTCCCTCTGACCCTCTTCCCTCTCGTGCTCTCTATCTCTCATTCTCTCTCTCAAATAAATAAATAAAATCTTAAAAAAAAAAGAAAGAAAGAATACCAGGTACATTCTAGCAACATAAACTAGTAAAGATTGCATATTAATTTATAATCCCAAATAGCTTTCCTCATCAAATATTTTCTGAAAGAAAAAGCTAAAATAATGTTTATTGGGAGCTCAGTAAAAATCTAACCAGGTCTGGATGTATTAATATAGAAGAAAGTCTGCCAAATATTTTTGACATAACAGAGCAACTTGTAGAATAGCCTCTAATATCATCAACCTCATTTCTACGTGAAAGAACAACTTATACACATGTACACAGACCTACACACATGTTTTCATTTTATGGTCTGGAAATAACACAGTAGCAGCATCATAGAATGGAGGCTAACACAAGAGCTGTGGCTTCAAGAGTGAGAGAGGATTCTTTACTATCCATAAATGTCAGGGTCCTCCCTGGACTGTCAAGCATGCATTTCCTAAAATTCAGCCTTGATCCATTAGTGATGCATGAAAACCAATACTGCTACATTGTATTTTGGAAAGTCTTAAATTAGAAGATAAACTGTACCTGAAAAGTCAAATTACTGTATATATTACTGACATGATATCCAGGAAAAGAAAATGCTTTTATTCCCCACCCCCATATATATCAAGACATGCCATCTACTTTAACTGATTTAATACACATTACCACATAAAAATTTCATGGAAAGTACAACTTAAATGCTATTTTACCTATGTTCTTGTCTCTGAAGGCTGTTTACCATTGGGATTCAGCTTATTCTGGGAACTCTGCTACCTCCCTTAAAATACACATTTCCATTAGCTGATGGAGAGTCCCACATTGGTTTACCCTTTTTCCTAACACACTAGTTATTTTCTTAACAAGACACACATTCCTGATGAATGGGCTCTTCCCTTTGCCTGCTGCCTTGTCCTTTGGCTGATTCGAAGGTAGAAAATAGAAATTAGAAAGAAAAATAAAGGAATCATTAATAGATGTAATGATAAATTAACACCCAGTATTAAAAAGCTGTCGCACAATTTTCACTTTAGAATTACTTGGTCTAAAAAATAGAATTCAGGGCTAAGTTAGATATTGACTTAAAAATTTTCTGGTTTATGAATATTATGACATGGGGCATAATGAGTGCCTGGTCTCCATACCAGCAGCAAATTAATTAATTAATGTAATAACAACTCAATGCTTATTGAGTAGAAGACTTTAATTCAACAAGTCCAACAATCCCTTAAAGTGCAGAAACAGGACATTAGAACTTTTTCCCCCCCTGAAATGCCTTCCCCTGTCTGACCTTGAAAAGATGATAAAACTCTATTCTAGCCTTCAAAGCTGAAGTCACTAGTTGTTTTGATGCACAAAGCATTATAGTTTCTAAAATAGATAGGAGCTGGTTTAGGACATTTTCCCACCAAACTGCCTTGGGAGTAATCAAATGCAGTGCTGAGAACCTGGTCAAAATGACAGCAGCTGGTAGAGGAAAGGTTGAATCTGGTCTGGAGCTTTCTAACTCCTCGTGTGTCTAGTTTTAAACCAGAATAATCCTAAAGGATATTCGCTTAAATTAAAGGCTGAAATGTGTGTATGTTTGTGTGTATAAAGAGAGAAAATAACACTTCAACAATTTAGTAATTTCCATGATCTAACCTAAAATGTCTAAATTTTAATTGGAAAGACATTTCCATGGAGAATTATAATAACATGCCCATCGAATTCTACATATGGAAACTCAATGTATGAAAGACTACTTTATCCATTAAAAATGTATACAGTAACAAACTTTTAAAGCGCTACTTGGACCTTCGGTTATAAAAACATAACCGAGTTTAAGTATTCTGTTTAATTGTAAATGCTAAGTTAACACAGCTTTCTATATAATGATTTCAGGAATGGCTTGAGGAAAATGGGGCCTCTCTCAGTTGTGATCCTTGAAGTAAAATAAAGTATTTGAGGAAGGTAAGAGTACCCATGTTTACTGATCTTTATTCTTTCAATTAGGATGGAGTCGACACTTTAAAGCAGACCCCAACACAAGTTAAAACACAAACTGCATCTCCCCAAAACAACTGGAAATGTGAAATAAGATTGATTTTACAGTGTTTGTGCTAGCAATTAGAAATTTTTCTCCTTTAATCTGTCTTTTCTCAATGCTATATACAGTTTATCTTAAGATATTTTTATGGAAAAAAATCTAGATGTTCAAAAGAGCTCATTTATATTTCTCCATGGGAATTTTATCTTCATCGACAGAAACCAGTAATATTTTTAAAAGGATTTTTTTTTAATGATTGACTAAATGAAAAAGATCTACACAGGGCTTTGCTCTTATTGCACCAAATACATTTCAAAATTTATAATAAATGACTTAATTTTACAGAAAACCATAAGCAGGTAGGATATATCAGTTACAAAAAAGCATATATCTTAACAAAGATATGAAAAACCATTGGTGGAACGATGGGAACGAACAAGCCTCCTAACAATGCATAAATCAAACAACAAAGTGTAAATGAAAGTGCCAGCCATTCATTTTTAGATCTGTTGAGCCCTTGGTTACTGGAGATAGTTGCTGGCAGTAAAAACTGTCTCCCTCCAAAGGGTCGGTGGAAAGCAGAGTGATTGGCAGCACAAATAGAAGACAAAGGAGAAAAGCTTCAATCTGCAGCTGATGCACAGGAAGAACATGGGGAGCTGAGTTTACAATAGAGACAACATTACCAAGCTAATGGCATGGGCAGTCATGGGGCCACCACACATCCCGGGTATCAGCAGGGCGTCCATTTTCAGTTAAGTGTTAGAGTACCTTTTTGCTTTCTCTCACCGCTGCAGGGGTGAAGCAACCTGGTGGGGGAAACACACTGACTGGTAATAAATTACTATATTGGATACTTTTTGTTTTCTTTCAGCAATGACTTTACTGTGTATTCTTGCTATCATTACCAATTAAAGTGGAGCCTGCTTTAGCGAACTGTATCTAACGGTGTATCAGTCCCGATGCTCCAATTGCTTTGGCAAGTATCACAGGGTCAAGAAGCTCCTTTGACCTTTATCATCTAAGTCTTTCTGACCACTCACTATTTGAAGCAATCTCAGCTGAACAGATGGACACTTTTTGTGACACTATAAAGCTTAGAATATAAAGATAAATGAAATTGTGTTTCAGGCTTCAAACTGGTTTAGGAGTGTAAAATATTGTTAGTGTATCATACAAAATCTCCAGTTTTAAAGTGCACACTCTGATTCTGGCTAATGGGTAGAATTGCTTTTGCTTCTTTTTTAATTGTAGATTTAATTTTTTTCGTCTGAGGAATAGCAGAATTTTGTAAAGCATGACTAAGTGTTACTTGGTTACATTTTAATTACTATAATAACAGCCCATTTAAAAAGGCAGGGTTTACTTTTCATTACTGTGCAGTGGCATCATGCATGTTTTCTCTTAAATTAATGATGCATCAAGAAAGTTATACTGTACACAGAAAAAAAACTAAGACTATAAATGTTGGATGAAATAAAAATGAAGATTTTAATTTGCCTTAGACATAATTTTTTTTCTCTTAAACTACATCATTCACTTGCTGGAAGGAGATTCTAGTATTTTTTACATATCTGGATGTGAAAGGGAAATAATTAAGCAACAGCTTTATATTTCATTAATCCGTTGTGTTAGTATATCGTCATGGTTATTTGAATATTTAGAAATTTTTACTACTTAAAGTAGAAGACGTATAAAATTTTCTTCAATTAGATTGAAGCCTGGTCTCCTTTAAATAAAGTCACCATATAATTTATTGTTTATACCAAGCCACTTTTGAGAGTGAAATAGTACACTATTAATAATTACACTGGAAAAACAGGCATGTACTAGGAAGTCTCAGTGAGACTGGATGCACGGTAATACTATTTCAAAGGAAAAAAGCAATGAATATGCTTATTTTAAAAAATTTATATTTCTGTATCACTCTTGAAATGTGACTATTTTCTGTAAATCACAATTATAACTCTGTAAGTCTATCTTTAGATGACTAAAAAAAGAAGTTTTTGTTTTTGTTTTTTAAACTTTCATGTTCAATTTATTAGTTCCAATTCTTAACAGCTTCCTAATTGTAGGAAGCTGCAATAATAACAGCTTCAAAAAAATAATAACCAAAACCCCAATAATAAGAATATTATCAAATTGTTCAAAACTTTTTATTTCTATATTTTGTGCTTCTAAAGTCCACGAAGCTAGTATTCTGTTATGGTATTTCCAAAATAACCTCTCAGCAGTCAACTAAATTTCTATCAGGCAAACAGATTTGGTTGCAGGCAGGTGAGAAGCAATAGATACAACAGATTTAGAGTTAAACCATTCATCATATTTGAAGAGCTAACAAGTTCAGAGAAAAAGAAGAAAACAAAATCACCTGGGGTGAGAAAAAATGTTTCAGGGCACTCTAGCTTGGGAACTGGCTAACAGACTAGAGACAAAGGTTAGGGACAAATGCATCCTCCCCTACAAGGAACCACAATCACAGGTGTGTCCCCACCTTCTGCAAAGGGATAAAAACCAAATACCAGCTTTGAAATTTCAGGGTTTTCTAAGTAATTCAGAAAAGCAAATGCACAACACAGTCTCCTTTCTAGACAATAAAATACTTTAATGACAGAAATCAACTTCAGGGAATAGCTCTCAGTTCGGGGGAATAAAAAATGCAAGTTGAGGTATGGCTACATAGGAATTATGGAAACTAATTGACATAACCAAATGCTCTGGACTGAATGTGTCATCCCAAAATTCATATGTTGAAATGCTAATCTCAATACTATGGTATCGGGAGGTGGGAACATAGAGAGGTAGGTGGGTCATGAGGGTGGAGCCCACGCGAATGGAGTTAATGCCCTTATAAGATGAGGGCCAAGAGTCAGTTAGCTCTGCTTCCACCATGTGAGAATACAATAAAAGACAGCCTGGGACCCTGGGTGGCTCAGTTGGGTAAGCGTGGGCTCAAGTTGGTTAAGCATCTGCCTTTGGCTCTCGGGCTCCCTGCTCAGTGGGGAGTCTGCTTCTCCTTCTCCCTCTGCAGCTCCCCCTCCTTATGCTTGCTCTCTTTCTCTCTCTCTCTGTCAAATGAATAAATAAAAATCTTAAAAAAAAAAAAGACAGCCATATGCAACCAGGAAAAGGACCCTCACCAAACACCGTATCAGCTGGTTAACTTGATCTTGGACTTCCCAGCTTCCAGAACTGTGAAAAATAAATTTCTGTTTTTTACTAGCCACCTAGTCTAAGGTATTTTGTGAGAGCAGTCCAAGCTAAGACACTAAATCAAAACAAAAACAAAATCTAGTAATAATTAAGGGTCTTTGCTGATAAACCTATTTAATATTCTACAGAAGCCAAAAATTCCTCCAAAATATAGAACATCCCAGTACTAGAGACGCAATAGAAAGAATTGCTTATATTGGTGCAAAGCTGCGATGAGGATTCCATTAGAACGCTGGATAAATCTGACCAGATTTCAGGAACAAAATGTGAAGGAGTAGAATTACTTCTGCACACAGAAAGACTAAAAAATAATATGACAGGGTCTGGAAACTTGAAAAGATACATTTCATTATTATAAAATCATAATAATACAGAATACAAAATGTTAACTCAGGCACCAAATTCTGAATTATTGAAGAGACTAAAGATATTTACATATAATTATAGATTTAAAAAAATTAATAAGAAGTAAGGGGTGGGGCACCTGGGTGGCTCAGTTGGTTCAACTTAGGTCATGATCCCGGAGTCCTGGGATCGAGTCCAACATGAGCCGGGAGCCTGCTTCTCCTTCTAACCCTCTCCCCTCTCATGCTGTTTCTCTCTCTCTCTCTCTCAAATAAATAAATAAATAAAATCTTTAAAAAAAAAAGTAAGGGGCATTTGAATGAGAACTTAACTTTTTGAAAAATGTTTGCTATACTGTTTCTGCTTTTAATGAACAATAGTAGTACTACTTACATTGTATTAAAAATATAGATAAACAAAAAGAAAATCAACCTTATCCATAATCACACCATCCAATAAGTTCCTGAAATTTTTGAAGTAGAAATCTGGAAAGAAACCATGCTTTTCTATTCCATGCTCATGGATTGGAAGAACAAATATTGTTAAAATGTCTATACTATCCAAAGCAATCTACACATTTAATGCAATCCCTATCAAAATACCACCACCATTTTTCACAGAGCTAGAACAAACAATCCTGAAATTTGTATGGAACCACAAAAGACCTCAAATAGCCATGCAATCTTGAAGAAGAAAAGCAAAGCTGGAGGCATCACCATTCCAGACTTCAAGTTATACTACAAACCTGTAGTAATCAGAACAGTATGGTACTGGCACAAAAATAGACACATAGATCACTGGAACAGAATAAATAACCCAAGACGAACCATGAGAGACGATGGACTCTGAAAAACAAACTGAGGGTTCTAGAGGGGAGGCGGGTGGGGGGATGGGTTAGCCTGGTGATGGGTATTAAAGAGGGCACGTTCTGCGTGGAGCACTGGGTGTTATGCACAAACAATGAATCATGGAACACTACATCAAAAACTAATGATGTAATGTATGGTGATTAACATAACAATAAAAATTATAAAAAAAAATAAAGGTACAGGGAACTCAAAAAAAAAAGTATAAATAACCCAGAAATAAGTCCAGAACTATTAGTTCAATTAATCTTCGACAAAGCAAAAAGAATAGCCAAAGGAAAAAAGACAGTCTCTTCAACAAATGGTGTTGGGAAAATTGGACAGCCACATGCAGAAGAATGAAACTAGACTACTTTCTTACACTTATTTATACACAAAAATAAGTTCAAAATGGATGAAAGACCTAAATGTGAGGCAGAAAACCATCAAAATCCTAGAGAACACAGGTAGCAACTTCTTACTAGACATGTCTCCTGAGGCAAGGGAAACAAGGGAACTATCAGGACTTTATCAAGATAGAAAGTTTCTGCACAGCGAAGGAAACAATCAACAAAACTAAAAGGCAACCTACAGAATGGGGGAAGATACCTGCAAATGACATATCTGATAAAGGATTAGTATCCAAAATCTATAAAGAACTTATCAAACTTAACACCCCAAAAACAAAGAATTCAGTTAAAAAATGGGCAGGAGACATGAGGAGACATTTTTTCAAAGAAGAAATACAAATGGCTAATAGACTCATGAAAAGATGCTAAACATCTCTCATCATCAGGGAAATACAAATCAAAACTACAATGAGATATCACCTCACACCTGTTAAAATGACAAACTACTGATTTGAAGGGTTACATGCAACCTGATGTTTATATAGCAATATTATAGCCAAATTATGGAAAGAGCCCAAATGAATGATGAATGGATAAAGAAGATGTGTGAGATATATATATATATATATATATATATATAATTGAATATTACTCAGCCATTAAAAAGAATGAAATCTTGCCATTTGCAAAGACGTGGATGGAGTTAGAGAATATTATGCTAAGCAAATAAGTCAGTCACAGAAAGACAAATACCATATGATTTCACTCATATGTGGAATTTAAGAAACAAAACAGAAGAACGGGGCGGGGGGGGGAGGCAAACCAGAAAACAGACTCTTTTTTTTTTTAAGTTTTTATTTATTTATTTGACAGAGAGAGAGGGAACACAATCAGGGGGAGTGGGAGAGGGAGAACAGGCTTCCCGCAGAGCACGGAGCCCAACACGGGGCTCGATCCCAGGACCCCGGGATCATGACCCGAGCTGAAGGCAGATGCTTAACGACTGAGCCACCCAGGCGCCCCCAGAAAACAGACTCTTAACTATGGAGAACAAACTGAGGGTGGCTGGAAGGAAGGTGGGCAGGGCGATGGGTGAAACAGGTGATGGGGATTAAGGAGTGCATGTGTTGTGATGAGTGCCGGTTATTGCATGTACATGATGAATCACTAAATTCTACACCTGAATACACTGTATGTTAACTAACTGGAATTTAAATAACTTAAAGAAAAAAAGGCAACAAGGCATTTCCACAAAATTTCTTATAATTTTATAGATAAAAGAGTCTTAGAAATTAATATCTGTGTAGTCATTAGTATATTTACTGAACGCTTTCAGTCTCTGACACCAGATGGGTGGGAGGTTTTTCCCACACCAAGCAATTCATAGACACCAGGTGGGACATGTGTCCTATAATTTAACTCAATTCTGACACTATCTATCTGCAGATAACATCACTACAGGTTAAGTGATTGGTCTGATGAGACCACCCCACTTCAGATGTCCGTTAGAAGTCCAGGTTATCACCTGTATTACTGACCAACCAGCTATAGATGGAGGGTTCCCATGACCATCTCCCCAGCATTGGTGATTGGCTAGTATGGCTCACAGAACTCAGATAAACAGTTTGCTTACTTGATTGCCAGTTTGCTACAAAGGATATTAGAGGATACAAATGAAGTGTCAAGTTGAAGAGCTACATAGGGCAAGGTATGTAGGAAGGAACGGGGTACTTCCATGCCCTCTCTAAGAGCATTGCCCTCCCATATCTCTGTTCAACAACCGAGAAGTTCTCTGAAACGTGTCCTTTGGGTTTTTATGGAGACTTCATTGCACAGGCATGGTTGATTAAATCATTGGCGATTGGTGATTAATTCAGCCTCCAGTTCCTCTCCAGTGCCTGGAGATGAGTGGGTGGGGCTGCAAGTTCCAACCATCTAAGCACCTGGTTGGTTCTTGGCAACCAGCCCCCATCCAGGTCTTTCCAAAACTGACCTCATTAACATAAACTCTGGTGTGGTTGAAAGGTTTGTTATGAATAACAAAAGATAGCTTTATGGATCTCCTTGCAGAAAATTCTAAGGGTTTGGGGCGCTCTGTGCCAGGAACCATGTAATCAACCTAACTACTGCAGTGCCAAAGTTGAAATTAGAATACAAATTGACTAATGCACTCCAGTGTCTTTTCCACCATATAAATGTGGTCTCACTTGCTTATGTGCTTTATGTTTTTCTTAGAAATTACTACAAGACACAAAAACCATTTTTTCCCTCCCATTTCTGAAAGGTGGTCACAACTGTTTGAATAAATACTTCATAATTCAACTTTGGTGTAATCTGCATTCTATAAAAATTCAGTGACACTAACAGAAAAAAAAGTACTCAATATCAAATTTAAAAGCAATTTAGGCAATTTCATTAAAAAACTATATGAGGCAGGCAAGATATATGTTCCCATACGTCCTCTATGCTCTCTTTAAATGGCAACTATTTCTTTCAATTTTTGTACTTCTCTCTGTATGTAACTGTCAATTGAGACAACAAGTATGTGTTGCTAAATTACTCTGTACTTACCCCGAAGAGATGAAAACTAATTAAAAGAGATGTGCTGTAGATATGCTGATTTGACTTACTCCAAACACCTTCGCTTCCCAACTATGACATGTAAGTCAGTGCTACCATGCTGATACCTTTCAAACATCATACTAATAAGCTTCTAATTCGCCAAAAGGTCAGAAAGGACATAGCTTGGAGGAAAAATAACTTAGTTGGAATTGGTTTACCACCAAGTAAACAAAAGGACCAAAAAAAAAAAAGGTGTTTCCTCTTTGGAATGATTCTTATGTGTATTTACATAAAGGATAACCAGTTGAACACTTATTTTGGGTATATATCTCTGTGTGGCCACTAGATATTTTAGTCAATTCAATTTAACATATACTTATGAAATTGAAATCAATACCTAGGGAATACAGTCACTTAAAAGTATATAATTTAAATTAAAGTTTATGGAAAAAAGTTCTTTCAGATGACCACTTGACAATAAATAGCCCCATATCTAGTAATTGATCAACAAGATCAAGTTTGTAGACTACCTTAAAGAAATAAACATTGGGGGGAAAATGACAAACATGTCCAAAAAGCCAAATATTGTATCATGGCTTTTTCCATTCGATGTTCAAAAACCCAACACTCATTAGTAATTTCTTTCTCTTGCTTCACCTATACAATAGTTTCCTCTTCTCACCCACCCCCCCCCCAATCCAAACTTCCACAAACCAGGGCCCCCAGATTGATTTAAAATAGTTATAACTTTTAGCAGAAAGGGAGCATTATGAGAGTATCTGTTAATGACTATAACCAAATACAGTTTTTCCAGTAGAAACTTCCACTCCTCTTGCAGCCTATGACACTGAATTATAATGGAATCTCATCACAATATTGCTTTCTGCAGGGATGAGAAAATCATGGCCAACAGGCCCAATATTGCCTACCACCTTCGTTTTTAAATAAAATATTCTTGGAAAGCAGAAATGTTCATTCGTTTATGGATCATCTATGGCTGTTTGGGTATTGTGGAGGCAGAGTTGAGTAGTTATGACAGACTGTATGGATCACAAAGCAAAAAATATTTACTACTTGGTCCTTTGCAGAAAAAGTTTGCCAACACCTGGCCTGTTCTAAATTAACAGGAATTTTAAATATACACAAAAATATTTCAAGGCAATATCACAATATAAGTATAGAGCATGTAATTTAAGGTGTTAAATACCCTTGATTCAGGTAAGTTACATTTTAACAGAGGATTCTAAAGCTTGTACTGGTTGTTTTTATGTCACTTATGTGATTTTCCACTCCATTTATGAGTTGTTCTCAGAAGGCCAAGGCCAGGTTCACAGACTTTTTTTCCTGCACGACTATAAGACATGGTCATCTTCCACCATTCCCACTATGTATTCTATCTCTGGTCCTGTCGATTTCTCATCAGTTCCCTATTCACTACTCCTCTTTATATTCTGGGGTTTGGATCTGCTGTTGCCCACAGCAAAATCTCATTCATCCATCAAGATTTAGACCTAACATCACTTCCGTATTCTGTGGACAGCACTGGTCTCGCCACCTACAGGGGCTCCAGTAGCACTTTGGAACGCAGATCTACAAAACACACATATTGTATCATGGCTTTTTCCATTCGATGTTCAAAAACCCAACACTCATTAATAATTTCTTTCTCTTGCTTCACCTATACAATAGTTTCCTCTTCTCACCCACCCCCCCCAATCCAAACTTCCACAAAGCAACCAAAGTGATCTTTTCAAAATGTAAATCAGAGGTGTCATGACAACCAGGACTTGGTTGAAATACCCTGTATCAAGAAAAGTGTGTGTTCAATGAATATTTACTGAATAAACATTTTCTTCTGTACTACATGCTACACCACTTAACATACAGACATAGCAGTTCTTTGTTTTTAAGGAACTTAAGGCCAAATTGAGAAGAAAAGAAAAATAAATACTTGAAAAGTAACTAGGTAATCCATAGTTAACTTAAAGTGTCTGACTAGTAGGTGCATGTTAAATAGTGCATGCAGATGCTGTGGGTAGCACTGAACTGGGTGGAGAGAAGAACATCTGTACAGGAGATTAGGCAGGAGGAGATGTATGGGGAGCAGAGTCAGCAAGGCAGCCAAGTGGAGGAGCCCTGGCTTGTCTGCAATTACTGAGGTGCTTCCTTCCTGGAGGCAAGGAGATGGGGAAGAAGAGCAAATCCTAGGAGGCTTGGTATCTCCTGGGACTGCTAATCCAGCACGCTACCCTATGTTCCCACACGAAAGAGTTAACTACAAGCATGGCTGTGATACACATCACAGAGTGGAATCAGCCCTCCTCCCCAGCCTCTCCTTAGAGAGAGTTCAGCAATTTGCAAGTGATCTACGAAAACAGGAAGCAAAGTGTGCGACTTGAGGGATGCAGGGTTGTGCCAGAGACTCTGCATTGGGAAATGAAACATAAATCAGGCCTCTTCATATTTATTACACTTACATTTCTAAAAGTTATTACAAACCTGTTGATTAGATTGTTGCTGGCTTCAGGGGTTTTGTGTTGAGGGGAGGGCTAAGTAAAGTAATTATTTGAAGGAAGCAGAGGGCCTATGATACACACCATAATCCTCAGGCTATTTTTGAGTGCTTATTTTAGATAACTTTGTTACTAGAAAAAAGAGTCTGAGATTTAAGGGCAAGTGAACGGGGCAATAATATAAACTTTGCTGGGGTAAGAAACCATCTCACCACACTGCCTTTTCATCTTTCGTAATCTATATCAGCTCACCATTGTGCCCATCATACCCACAGTGAATCATTCCTCCCAGTGTGCTAAACATCCTACATGTCATCACCAGTGTTTAATAAATTTTTTCTTATAAACTTCTGAATTGATTTGGACTGATCTAAATATCAATATACCTTATAAACTTTTCAATTGATTGGGACCGGTGTTTAAATATCGGTGGGGAGCCGTTGTGTTCAACAGCTTCTTTTCTTTGTTGTTATTGACTATTTTTTCTTTGCTAGGTCATCTCTCTGCAAGATCAAGTCACATGTAAATCCAATTTGGACTTAAAGCTATTGTCTAGCAAAATAAATATGTATTTTATTTCTAGAAGTCATTTATTTTTTTCTCTATAATTCAAGAAAGGCTGTATCCTCCACCTTCTTACCATCTATTTTTCATGTTTATACCTCATCAGCTTTCAGGCCAGGTGTTTGTTCACCAAGTATTTCTGAATGCCTGCCTTGTGTCAGACATGCGTTAGGTGATGAGGATACTGTGATAAACGAGCAGAGCAGGTCACTGCCCTCTTTGAGCTTATATTGTTGAGGAGGGTGGAGAAGATAAAAAATGAAATAAAAAGTATGCTGAGAAAGAGAATAATGGAACGTGGGCTGCTACTTACTTTAAGGGAAGTGACACTGAGGCTTAGACTTCAAGGTGAAGAACCAGAGAGAAAAGATTCTGGCAGAAGATGAGCAGTCGGGGAAATATGAGTTTTTTAAATAAGACCAAGTAGCTGGGAATTAAATATCTGTGTTATGGTCCCAAATATACAGTTGACAATTTTCTATATCTTTTTCACATATGCTTCATAATTTTGGATTTTATTCTGAGGATGAATACAACTCAGATTAGTATTACCTGAATGTCCATTTCCAAGGCTCTTTTCTTCCCATTCAGGTCATGCTGGTGGAAGCTGAAAAGACTAATTCATAAACCATGATGTGGGTTCAACAGATTTGAACATCATATAGCTGAAGAATATGTGTAATCATTATAGGACTTTACATCACCTCCAAGTAAGTTCAAAATCAAATTTAAAACTCAGAATGTATTTTTGCTAAGAAAGGAAAATATATAGTTCCCAGATTAAGAGATATAATACAAATTACATAACAATAATACTGATTAGCAGTTTGAATTTTATGAACATTTTGAAATATCAAAGGAGATACTTTGTAGGTTTCATTTATGCATCAAGGTATCAACTTGGAAACAAACAAGCAAAAGTCACCAGAGGATAGGAAAAACTCCGATTTAAATTCTTTCCCAAGTATCACTTAGGAACCATCAACTATACCTGCTCTAAGTGAGAAAACTTTTCATTACAATATGGTGTTGAATGTTTTCTCTGAATGAAATTCAGCATATCCTGAAAATGGGAATTAAAAGCAACGACATTAAATGATTTATCAAAAAGACATCAGGAAACTGTAAGTGGGCTGTAAAAGTATAAAGGGACATAATGTGTCATTTATACGTAATTAGGTACTGATTATCTTGTAGATTATATTGTTTGGTTCTGTTATAGTTCATGATCTGTAATTAAGCACCACTTACAAGGCTTTCTTTGCAAAAAGATAAAATGGGGACCAAAAATCCTCAGGTTTAATCCATTTGTAAAGAATAAACAGATTTTGATAATTACTTCTTGTTATGAAACTGAGTTCTGATAAATAAGAATATAATGTTTTAAAATTCAAGAGCTTAGTCCTAGAATCAATGGACATAGAGTATTAGGTTAAGGCAAAAAAAAAAAAAAAAACCCATCAAGCTGTTGTCCCATTAACTGGGCCAGAAAAACGGTAAAGCAAACCATCATCTGAGGCACTGTTGGTTATCCAGAAACTTATTTCTGGTGCAACTCATTGAATCTGCTATATCTGATCCTAACTGTTCCCTTGAGTAACACAGAGAGTTGATCACTTAAGTTAGATGTATATTTCATAGCAGAATTTATTATGGTTAATAGAATTACCATAAAAAGGAAAATAAATTTTTGAATGAAATATACTTAAAACTGATAGCTTTCTACTACTGTCAACCTAATTCTATGCATCCTTGATAACACCAGAAATTTCATACCTAAGGTAAAAAACATGTTCTAAAGATTGGTTAAGCTGATTATTAACATAACTGAACATCAAAAGCAAAAAGGAAAAATATGCTTAAGAGACCTTAAAGACAAAAAAAAAAGAGACTTTAAAGACAGACAATTTATTATCTATAAACTTGACTTTAATTATAAATGACAAAGTTGAAGAGAAGATAGGTCCTTGGTAATTAAAGATGTTAGACTGCTAATCATATGATAAAGTTCTAGAATTTTGTGAAAGTTCCAGATTTACATAACTTCTTAGATTTGGAGAGCCATACCCACTGTCAAATTATTTTTTTGGTTAAGCCTCATGGTGACCATGTAGGAAGACAGGACCCATATTATACCTTCCATACTCTGCTGTATGATGATCGATGCCATGCTATGGTTTTGGCAAAACAGGGTTTGACTGAAGAGACAAAAGAGACAGATCTCCTATGGCACAGGCCAAATCCTCAAAGGAATGGACAGGATGAAGAGGTCCCAAGAGTCTTGATTCAAATTTCAGAAATGATTAGTACTAGGACAGCTAATCAGGGCACTTAGGCAGGGTTAAATGTTCCAGAACCAGAAGAAGGTAATAGTCCTAAAACGGCAGCCACCCTGAGTTAGAACAACTTCCCATCTGTAGGCAGAACTGTAAGAATGCCCCCAAGATTCTCAGCCCCTTGTGAAATATACCCTCTTCCAGTTATTCAACCAAACACAAATCTAGGTACTGTGCCAATGTAATCAGGGTTTCAAGTCAGTTAACTTTAAAATGGGGAGATTATCTGAGTCATCCTGATTTATTCCCATAGATTTTTTAAAAGCAGAGAGTTTTTAAATAGTTGTCGGCAGAAGGAGACGTCAGAGATTCAAAGTATAAGGGGACTTATACAAAACAATTTCTCTGCTGCTGGCTTCAAGCTTAGGGGAGCTTTTTTGGGAAGGTATGTGTGGTCCCGGGTTGATAGCCGGCAAGAAAACAGGGACCCCAATCCTACAGCCACAGGTAACTGAACTCTGCCAATAACCTGAATAAGCTTGGAAAAGGGCCCCCAGCCCCAGATGACACAGCAACCGCAGGCTACCTAGATTTCAGCAATGGGAGACCCTGCACAGAGAATCCAACCAGGACATGCCAGACTCTTGGCACATGAGAAGCTGTGATATGATAAATGGGTATGGCTCTAAGCCTCTATGATCATAATAATTTGTTACATAGCAATAAAAAATTGAAACATCATCATTTTGAAGGGTTCAGGCAGAAGAAGCCAGCCAGAGTGGTCATCCAGGAGAGCTGAGATCGAGGTTCTCTGGAAAGGCAACCTGGAAGGAAGAGGTATACTAAACAGGATTGATTAGAGAAAAGAAAAGAAAAATCAGAGATCCAAAGAAAAGTCAAATCCTATCAGCTAATCACAGAAAAAGCAGGGAATTCTGGAATTCGAGGATTATAGGAGCAATTCCCAAACTGACTTTTCGTCCACTGCATCCACTGCTTAGTTAGCAATGAATGTTTATTGAAGGAAACGGGTGGGCAAGTGAAGACAGGACAACCTGGGAGCCCAGGAGTGAGCCTGACTGCAGGCTCCATCCATCAGTGCATGCAGCCATACTGGCACTGAGAAGAGAAGAGACAGGAACCAACAGGCCCAGTACTGGATCTAAACCTAATTTACTGGGCGCCTGGTTGGCTCAGATGGTTAAGCGTCTGCCTTCGGCTCAGGTCATGATCCCAGGGTCCTGGGATCGAGTCCTGCATCAGGCTCCCTGCTCCTTGGGAGCCTGCTTCTCCCTCTGCCTCTCTCTCTGTCTCTCTGTCTCTCATGAATAAATAAATAAAATCCTTAAAAAAAATAAACCTAATTTACTGTATGATTCAATCAAGACTAGGCTCTAAAATCCTCCTAGTAAAGAAAGGAGAGGAGAAAACAGGTAACCTGATCACTTCCAGTTCTAACGCGCCACGGTGCCAAAAGTGGAAATAAAGGCTCCCGGTGAACTTGTGCTCCTCCATTACTACTCTTTATGCAACCAAATTAAAATTTTACTTCAAGGAGCAAAAGGGAAAACAAAACATTTGCTACCAGAGAGTAAATGGAGAGGACCAAGTTCTGTGTAAAGACCCAGAGACCTCTCGTGCAAGCAGGAAGAAAGGGATAAAGGTGAGTACAACTTTATATTTTGTGAGCTTTCATATTGGCTTTCTAGACACCGTCAGGTCTGGGACAACATGTGAAGACCAAAAAAATCCCCAAAACCTAAAATTTTCATTCATATGTGAATTTGCACCGAGTTAAGTATGTGCATAAGAAGTCCCTGCTGCTCACAGCAGTTTCTTATGACCCTTTTTAATATCTGGCGGAATGATCATAGGTGGACCCAAAGCTTATGCAGGATATTTTAATTTAGGATTGAAACAGCTGTTTCCAGGGTAATATGGGCTTCACTGTATATAGAGAATTGCAGATAATGTCATTTATGTCATTATTTGCATTTAATGTCATGAATGCCACTGGGGATGAAGAGGACTGGTTGTACCTCCAAGATGTCACTATTAAAATGCAATTCAGAAAAACAGATGGGGATATTAGCTGGATATATTCTTCAATAAGTTCATGCTCTTTTAGTTCCAATGAATAAAGCTAAACTCTTAATACATTTTGTTTTTACCAACATAGGGGAAACATTCCATGAGAATAAATGCTTTCTTTTCTGAGAATTGCTTCCTGTTACATTTTTGCATTTGCAGCTCTCTTAGGACCAGTTTCAACATAAGTCATTGGTACAGAAGTAGTGCTCCTGTTGGGATTCCTTTAAATGGGTCCAGATGGTACTCTCAGTCAATAAGTGATATTACTAGCTTTCAAGAGGAAAGATTTTGTTCTCCTTCTTTTCTTTCCTGTTACACTAACCCTTTTAGTTAACATCTGAATTTCTAGAAACATCATTTTTTACACCTGAAAATATCATCCACTGTGGTAGTCATAAACAATAAGATATAAACACAAGATACTCCTGATACAGGATGATACCTTGGTCACTGAGGAAATGCCAAGGTTCTGCAAAAAGGTAACATTTACCATTGCTTTGTCATCAGAACTAGCAAACTGTCTAACAAGAGAACATACAAATCCACTGAAGTGAATTTGCATCCCACCAGGTACAGACCTCTTTCATTAAGTTGAAAACCTTTGGGTCCTCTTTACAAGAAGCAGGGTGTTAACAAATTTGGGAAATCACAGGTTTTTAAAAAGCAAAAGCAATTTACAACTGAGAAGAATGTAAGAAAGGAAAGAAGAAATGAGGGAGAAAAAAGTCCCTAAACAGGGTCATATCTACGATATGGACAAGATTACAGAATTCATAGTTTCTACAGTATCTCTATAAAATTATTAATGTAGAAATGCAATTTGAAACCATACTTTAATAAATTATGTAACATTCCCTAGGTTAAGCTAAAAAATTAAAATGCCTGGTGTGTTTAACTTCTGACTCAGGTTTCCATGCCAGCATATCCACCCTGCAAGTGAACTCAGGATGATAACCAGACTATTTAATTCAAAAAGAGTTATGATCTTAGATTTCTGTGTTTCTTACAGGTTTGATGAATACTTGGGGGAGGGACAGAGAGGAACTGAGCTAAACTGATGCAAAATCTAGTACTAAAGAAATGATATAAACATTTATTCACTGAAAGGGTTTACTTTAGAATTAACAAAAGAGATAACCTTTTTTGGAACCAGCTAAAACCAATGCAGAGCAAACCCTTTCTCCTAGAAATCATGACTGCCTATCAGCAATTATAAAAACAATAACGCTGACCTTGAATCAGCCTTAAAGGTCTTTGTATACAATTATATTATCAGCTTTATGAATTTTCAGTTGCTATCTCAGCCACAAATTCAATAAATGCAGAGTTGCTCAGTAATAGGAAGATGGCAATTTTAACAGCCTTCACTGAGAAAGGCATTTGAGAAACATGTTTTACCAGCATTTTTTCGTGTTAAAAACTGACAGTTCTTTCAAATCCTGCTCAGCACACCTTTGATGAAGACTTGTGACATCTTAGGTAAACAACAATAAAAATTGAAATCATATTCAGACAAAACCAGGAATGATTTAAATAATATCTGCAACCCTAGGAAATCAGCAGTCAGCTAAATGGCTTTTACACCTAGAAAGTTTTCTTTTTATCCAATATTAAGATTCAAAGTAAACTCCTGAAACATCTTTTTTCTCATCTTGAGTTCATAATTTCATTTCCTCTTCTGTAATCTTAAACATAACAGCTAGCAACAGCACAGAACCCAAAGCAAAGAGCCTGCATGTGGAGTTATTGAAATTAACAGATTCCGTATCTTTTACCACCAGCCAGGTATCATAGCAACCTTGGATTGCTGAAAACTGCTAGAAAACTCTTCAAAACCAGCCAGACTCTGCTTTAGGGAAATCTTTGACAACGCTGGGGACATTACTGGCTGTCAACATCTGTGGGTGTTGCTATGGGCACAGTTACAAAGAACCTTGCCATCTACACAAAAAGATATACACGCAGAGAAGGTGGAAGGGACACAGATAAATTGATAAGAAAATCAAAAAGAAGAAATAATTGCACTGGCAATATACAATAGGCACACAATTCTGAGACCATGTTTTACACTAATTCTTTTCCAATTGAAGCTAGAGAATCCAAATTCAACTTAACTGTAATTGTGACTAAACACGAACCGGGGGTGGAAATAATATCCTAAAACTCTGCACTCATACCATTTATCACAAGTCTTAATTTAAACCTCGAAGTGAATTGCATTTAAAATAATATTTAAACTTCCACTTATAAACCCTTGATAATCGTTTATAAATCTACAGAAGAGAAAAGAACAGGTTACCATGAACAAGAACCCAGTATCGATTTTTCGGCGGTGCAGTAAGGCATCTCCATTCTATTTGGCTACTGTCAAAGCCACTCTAACAGCTGGAGTCAAATTGCACTATTTACAGCAAGAGCCCTTGTCAAGTGGACCGTAAGTATCCTAACAATACACTATTCAAATGGCACTTTGCCACACAAATTGCTGACTTGATGAATAACCCATGTCAATGACTAAGGCCAATATAAAAGTTTCATTTTTATGAGAGGCTTTACATTCACGCATTAAGTAAGCTTTCTTTGAAGAACCATCAGGCTATATATTTCAGGGACGCCGAAAATAATTAAAATCTGTTTAAATACATCAAGGGAACTTGACAACATTAATATGGATCTGGTGTTAACTACATTTGTCACACGAGTCAGAACAGTGCCCTTCGTCTGTTCCTGGCACTCCCCACCGACACGTGCAGCACAATGTGGGACCTCAACCAGCCACGCACCATGACATACGAGCATTCTCCTTTTGTGCCTCAAATCTACATGGCCAACGAGTGTTTAGATACAAGCAATGCTTTGAAGTCCTGTGAGGAAATTCATGGTTGCTTCTGTGTGCAGAGGGACAGCTGGGGTCATTTAACGGTGTGTTTTGTACTTTTCACAGTGACTCTGAGACCTCCTAAATTAGTTCTGAAAGAAAGCTGTGAGATGCTTTTCATACTTTTCCTCAACACTGAGGTGACCGCATCATAAAGTTTAAATTTATGCCACAAAATGAGAAAGGGACATTCTTCATAAAGGAGCCATCAAAAAAAGGTATTGATTAAGTATTAGAGATGTTTATTTAACTATTATATGTCATAGGAGTGGTTATACTCTATCAAAAAGTTGCATCACTTCACATGTTTAAAAAACAAATTGGTTTGTATATTTCTCTGCTACTGTATATTTTTCTATCTTAATAGGAAGAGTGTTGTCATTTAGAAACTCAAGTTTTAAGCTGAGATTGACTAGATCAAAATACTCAGAAAATAATCTTAGTCCAATGTATACAGAGAGAAATTCCTATATTTTAGAAATTCCTATATTTTAGTGATGTGCTTGGATGTCTAATAACAAAGATTTATTTTCTTTTAAAGTTACACAAAATTGATGCAAAATATTTTGTACATTAGAAAAAAATAGCTATATGCTCTTTATTACCTTAAAAACTATACCAAAAATTAACTACTCATCAAGAAGGTGAAAATTATCATTCTTTATTAAGGATTTATCCCTATGTATACAATTAATTGTTTTCAAATACATGTTATTTGTTCTTTTCTATAGTGACTAAATTTTGGTAATAAAATATAAATAATTCAATCAAGACTGAGTTAATGTACAATATGTAATGTTGCCACATGAATTATTATTTCATATTTATACACGTAAATTTACAGGTAAAATTTAAAGCATTATCATTTAGAAACTACTCTAATTCTATTCTGGTTATGTTTTTGTGTCATGAAATATGAAAGAACTAACATTTCATTTTGATAAAGTAATCAGAAGTGGGATCCAATTTTTTTACTGGTGGCCTACCAGTGCACCATCTGTGTTTTATGAGAGGTAGCAGGATAAAGCCCTAATAAGATTTTTCAGCAAATGGTACCAAACAGACAACACTCAAGGTCAAGTGAAGGTTAAAAATGTGTATTTCTAGAAAGCTCACTGGAATATAAATAAATGTAAATGAATTCTCTATAATCAATTTTATATGTTTGGAAAAAGATGTATGTGCAAGTACATTATTTAAAGGAAATGCCATTAAAAAATCTTGCTTGGATTGGGAGCTATCATGTGCATATTTGTTTTTCTCAAAAGGCAGATTTCCAAACACATGTGCATTTCATGATTTCTATCAGGGAATAGACATGATACAAGGTCTTTGGGATTGCATTCTACATAGTGCAGAAGAAGTTGGAATAAGTTGTTTTATTAAAAATTCAGGTATCTAGGGAGAGGAGATGTGTTGGCTGTTTTGCCAGTTCCTCCTAGTGCCTCATGATCTCAAAGTCTAGAGAGGACTGTTTAGATCAGAAACTGGCAAACTGTAGCCAGTAAGCATCAGACCTGGTCCACTGCCTGTGTTTGTAAATAAAGTTTTATTGGAGCACAGCAACACTTGTTTGCCTAAGAATTGTTTATGGTAGCTTCTGTGCTCCAACAGCAGAGCTGAGTAGTTAGAACAGTGAAAATCTGGCCCTTAAAGCCTAAAATGTTTATCATCAGATTCTTTACAAAAAAATTTGCTTATCTCTGGTTGAGTTCAACACTGTCCGATACAAATAAAATGTAAACCACGTATATAATTTTAAATTGCCTAGTAGCCATATTAAAAAAAAACAAACTCTTTAGAAACAGGTAAAATCCATTTTAATAACATATTTTATTTAACCCTATATATAAAAAGATCATTTTAACATGTGGTGCTAGCCACATTTCAAGTGTTCAATAGCCATATGTGATTAGTGGCTACCATATTAAACAGTGCAGTGCTAAACAATCAACCAGGGGGGCTGTTGGGCCCTATCTGATAGAAAATTAATCTTTTTTTTTTTAAGAAAGGGCATGACAGTTAAAATAATCCTGTTTATTACTCATTTACAGACAAGAAATGCAAAAAAAAGGGGGGGAAGAAAAAAAGAGTTTAAAACTAAGAAACCAACCAACAGACAAAACAGGCCTTTTCTCCTTAAAATATGATGCAGCCTACAAAGATTTCTGCCATGTACAGATGATAGTAAGGTTGTTTATTTCCTACTTTGAAGCTAAATTCCTCCCACTGCAATTTAAACAGCTTCTATCTTGTTTTATCCTCAGCAGAATCTGAGAAAAGCAGTTCCCCATCACTAATATGATATTGTATTCCTTTAAATCCTTTAAGACTCTGGCCCTCTCCTACTCCAAAGATTTTTCTTTGTCTAGCTGCACAAATTCAACAACTCTAGCATTTCAAATTGGACCCATTTTGAAAGTGTCGTATTGTATTTGTCGTTCTCTATAAAATCTGTTCCCAAATCTATATGCACTCTTCGAATGCAAGAAGAAAACTTGAATATAGCATTCAAATAAATTCCAAATATTTCGAAACACAAGTGGCTCACCACACAGATCTAACATGCTTTTCTTCCGTTTAAACAATTCACTCTACCATTTGAAAGTATTTCACTGCATGTCACTAAAATCCACATAAAAAAGTTCCGAGACACAAAGTAACTTTATACATTTCTACATTTCACAGGGTTACTGTACCTCATTTTCCTACCTCTAAAATGAGTGTGATTCAAACCCTCTTCTTTCAAACTATTTTTTTCTTATGAAAACCCATGAAGCATTTTATTATATTAATAATAAGGAGAACGGAGAATTTCCAAGCACTCTTGAAATTTCATGCATATTAAATTTGTAAATAAAAGATTAAGATAAAACAATCTCAAGAGCTTAAATCAAAGAGGATAAAAGGAAGATATGCAGCACATAACTGGAGAAGATAGAACTTAGGGGAAGCACAAATAAAAACAGCTCTAATTAGCAGTAAGCTCAATAATAATGGAAGTATGGTGTCTAGAACAAAGGAGGTGATAGTCCTGTTTGATTAAACTCGCCAGCTCTGAAGAGAGCAAAGGTTAGAAATCGCAGTCATCTAAGGCAAAGGGCACTCGCAAGGAAATAAAGCTGGAATAAGCCTAAAAGTAGGAAAACAAGACTCTGGCATTTTATTGCTTCCCGGAGTCAAGAAAGAAACAAAATTACATAAAGAAAATGAAATCTATATATACTATTACCACTACCTAAAGGGTAGCTCTGAGGTCCTCCAAGAAACTGAAAGAAATAGTAATCAGTTTACCTTCTGGGAATTAAACTAGTAAAATAGGCATTTGATGAATGAGATTTGCTCCTGCAGACCCTGGGCATCTGACATGCACGAGTCAAGACATATCTCTGAGTTCTCGTCTGCTATTCTAGCATATAATTCCCCCTATAAGATGCACACTCTGTTATGCATAGAGAGCAGGAAAGCCACATTAAGATGGGAGTGCGGGGCAGTCATCTGGGCTCACCCACCGGGCTTTATTTACCTCAGCCTTGTAACACGTAGGCTTTAATTTCCCACATTTGGAGACTAAGACTTTATGACTGTCATTTCCGGTTGTGAATGTTCAAGTCTCATCAGACCGACATACTTTTCCTTACAAAACAGGACCTATTTCAAGAATGTGAAAAGCAGTTTTTGGAATCTAAAATCAATCTGACTAAATGAGAAAAGAAAAACTACAAACCAACAATGACAGGCTGTAGCCTAATGACTGATTTTAACATCTGAAGGAGGAAAGTATGAACAAAAGTGGGTGGCCAAATGCAGTCTTAAAAAATAAAGATGCAAAATTTAGGAATTTGTCAGTGTAGATCAGCCTTACCCAAGAAACGCAGTACCTCGCATCAGACTCTCAGAGCTCAGGTAATGAGCAGCCCCTACCCCTGCCCCCCTCTGTGGTTTTTCCCCGCGGCTACCCTTAGCTTTGCTACAATGACAATATGCTGAGTGATGAACAAAATTTCAATGACATTTATCATCATAAACTAGAGCATTGTCATTCTAGTTTATACATGCATTTCTTGGGTGTTTGGTTAGTGTGGCTCAGTTCTCAAAAGGTTGATAAAGCCTGGCCCCACTGATGAAATCTAAATCAAGTCTTTAAACCCAAAAAGCTGAAGATCGCACACGGTACCCCCACCCCCAACCTGCAGCTTTTTTTTTTTATTAATTTATTTTTTAAGTAGGCTCCATACCCAATGTGAAGCCTGAACTGATGACCCTGAGATCAAGAGTCACATGCTCTACTCACTGAGCCAGTCAGGTGCCCCACACCCCCCTTTTTCTCCTACCCTGCAGCTTTAAGGCACAGCTTGAGCAGCTCATGAAGCTTTCTTAGAGATGACATATCCTGTTGCCTCTAACCATACATATGCACATGAGATAAAACAAAGCCTTATTTAAAGTCCTTATTAATGGTATTTTAAGTCTTCATAATACCATTAAAATAATGGTAAATGTGAACAAATTAGTGAAACTTTGATTTAGAAATCCCACTTCTGGAAATATAACCCATTAAATAATACTGAATATGAAAAAAAGCTTTAAGGTTCATAGATATGTTATTCATAAAAGTGAAACATAAAAAACAATCCCTATATTAACCACAGGAAAATAATTTAATCAGTAATAGTATATGCAAAGTATAGAGCATGATGCAGTCATTAAAAAGTCATACATAATATTATGAAAATAGGTTTACATAGAAAATACTCCATTAGATATATAATATAAATGGCATAGTTACAGCAACATGATGAGTGGATAACTTAGAAATATAGATGACAAAAAGATGGAAGAGTCCCTTAAGAAATCAGATTAAATTATCATATTATTTTACAACTGAAAATAAGAAAGCTCATCCAAATCTCTGTGGTTGACTTGGTTTATGAAACTAAATGCAATCTCCATCACTGTGTATTAATTAAGGCTTGGAATCCTAAAGAGCTGGTGATCCTATAGAGGCTGAATATATAAAAAAATTTCCATACAATAATCCAGTTTTTGTGATACTTTTTTGGTTTATTCATAATAAGCATTTTAAAGAAGAGGTAATATATACTCAACTGAAAAACAAAAATGGATCCAGACCACAGAATATAGCCCCTCCCCCAAGTGAAAACCATCCAGAACTCAAGAGATAATATAAGATTGACTCAATTACGATAGCCAGAACCTATCTTGTCAAAAAGAATGCTGTACCAAACCTAATAATCACTTTAAAGTTATCCTGATTCACCCAAGATCACTTGGTAGATATGTCTGGTAGATTAAGTCACCTCTCAGTTCTCGTTTCTGTGCTGACATTTAATTGCCACATATCCATGAAGGAACATCACTTCTTACTCGGGGTTGATCATGTTCTCTGGGAGCAGCAACTTGGTTTGAACTTACCTTACATGAAGACTCCACCTGCAGACCAGGGCAAGGTATTGGCCCAAACTGATAGGAGCTGGAGGATCTCTGTTCTACACTTTTGTGCTTATGTGTCTCTGAGGCAACGGGAAGTACAGAATCGGGCTTTAGAAGCTGTGAATCATCACAACAATTGAGAATAATTCTTGCTCTTTCTCCTGTTTCATGTCTTTCCAAAGTGCCTGGAAAACAAGATTAGAAATAAAAAAAAATTATGCACAATATTTACTCTGAAAGAATGAAAAGAACAAGACACTTTTATCAGAAAAAAAATTAAAGTTAAAATTAAAATTTTTTAAATGATCATGCCTTCTTACAAATGAAAAAGTAGCTTGGGAGCATTCTCTAAATTATTCAAATCATCATCTAACAAAGGCTGAAATTATGGGCTTGAAAACCTCATCTTCCTCTTTGTGCTTTTTTTATCCACTGAA
Source organism: Eumetopias jubatus (assembly GCF_037043125.1). Classification (NCBI taxonomy): domain Eukaryota; kingdom Metazoa; phylum Chordata; class Mammalia; order Carnivora; family Otariidae; genus Eumetopias; species Eumetopias jubatus. Next base: position 94,631,737 of record NW_028274813.1, read on the forward strand.
ATCAACAGGGCATTCAATAGTCTTTAACAGTAAAATCTTTACTTATTATACACTATGCAAGTGATCAATAACAACCAACTATGGAATATTTTAGTGCTGTCCCCTAGTGTTTCAACTCACAAACAACAGAGAACTGCAGTGCTGTTTGCTAAAAAAAGAGAAGTTTCTGTTGGTAATATATGTACATAATTTAAGTGGATAGGACAAGGAAGAACACAGATGCTACCTCCTTTTCCCAAGGGCCCTCACTGCTTCAGGAATGCAGACTACTCTAGAATTTTGTTATTGTTGCTATTATATCCTTTGACTTTTATTTATGTTATTAGAAGAAAAAAACCCTCACAAACAATCCTTTGCCCTCTTCTCTGCCATTCCTTCAGTTCCAGAATTTCAAGATGCTAGTAAGTTCAATTCAAATTTAAAAGGATCAAGTACAAAGTAGAGCAAAAGTATCAGAATACAACTCACAAGGAGTTAATGCTTTTATAAAATACAATGCCGAACTCTCACTGAAATCTTAATAAATATGAATTAATCATGACCGCTGTCTCTTATGAGTTCACTTACATTATTCATATTATATTAAATATAAAACCGATATCCTACTAAGTAAAGATGCTAAGGAAAATTAACTTGACATACAAACTTAATACAGATTTCATCTCATATTACTCCTTCCTTATCAATGAGAAAGTAGTTGTACTAATTGTTAAGAAGGAGAAAGGTAATTCTTACTAGTAGTATTTTTTTAAGATTTTATTTATTTATTTGAGGGAGAGAGAGAGTGCACAAGCAAGGGGAAGGTCAGCAGGGCAGAGAGAGAGGGAGAGAAACCCAAGCAGACTCTGAGCTGATCATAGAACCTGATCTCAGGACCCTGAGATCACGACCTGAGCTGGAACCAAGAGTTAGATGCTCAACTGACTTAGCCACCCAGGTGCCCCTCTTCTTAATAGTATAAAGAAAATATAAATTTAAAGGAATTGCAATAAGGAAATGAAAATAATTCTATATTACTATCTTTAGATAAGTAGATTAGAAAGTTAGGACTATCCAGTCTTTTCTCATTTTCCTCTTCTCTTCCATATCATTTCTTTACAGCAACTAAACCTCTATTAGTTGGTACTTTGGATTCTAAATCAGCAACAGCTACTATGCTAAAATATTTGGTGGAAGTTTAGTCTCTAGTCTCTTAAGAATGACATATTTTTTTCATTCTAACATTTCTGCATTCATAAATTAACACCTTTAGCATATAAACTCACAAACATGTTATTTTTCTAGGCTTTTTTTCCCCATCAAGATGGATATATCTTGAACAAATAAAGCTGGCAGCAGCAAGAAAACCCCTTTTTTCAAGGACGATAATAACAAGTTTCTCAAACCAAAGATAGTACTTATTACTCCTTTCTGAAAATGACTGCATTCCAGAACTTGTAACTGTGACCCCTAGCAAACCTCACTGACTTTCTGAAGTATCTCTCTTTGAATATGGTATCACCATGGATAGTTTCTCCTCATAGGGTTTCTGTGGTTCCTCAAACTGTGATTTCTTTTTTTTTAAAGATTTTGAGAATTCTTGGGAAAGAATTTATTGTACTTTAATACATATAATATGTGCCTTAAACTATACATTTTACACATACATATACATTATTCTATACCTAATGTCTTACACAGACATAACTATTTCTTGCAATTCTCAGTGATGAAAATAGTTTACCCATGAACTCAGGCAGCCGTAATCTATTTTCATTCATGCATAGATAAATAATCAACTTAGCATCTACTGTGGGTCATTCATTCACTATGCCAGATGCTGGAAATTTATGCTAAACAAGAATGACTCAGTTCTTGTCCCTCGTGAGCTTGCTTACTTAACATCTCATGGTTGTGTAGAGGCAAGAAAGATCTTAAAACTAATATGCTATAATATATAAAGTAACACAAAGTTATTTTTACTCCAAACTAAAAATGTCCCATTCTAACAGAATGTGGGACACTTGGTTTTGTTTACAATAGCTTCCATCATGATTAGCTGTAAAGTATGTGAAAATAATTATTTTGTTCCAAAGAACTGGTGGAAGCACAAATGTGACATAAGGAATCATGAGAGTGAGTCAATTTCTTTTAAAGTCATCATAGACAGGTAAATTGCACGTTCAAAAAAATGAAGTGATTTTATTAAAAGTTCAAGACAACAGCTTTTAAAAGCCCTTGGTCAAAACACTGAGAGTGGATAAATAGCAAATCCCAGGTATGCCATTCACCAAATCACTGTTGCTTAGTTCCAAATTCACCTACATTGCCTGCTCTGTGAAAATGATTATGTGCTCTTTAAATATTATTCCTTCAACAGCTGGTACAATGTTAACTTGTGTGGATAAAAGGTGATAGAAAAAAAAAAAGAGGGGCACACCTGGGTGGCTCAGTGGGTTAAGCGTCTGCCTTCAGCTCAGGTCATGATCCCAGCCCCTTGTAGGGCTCCTTCTCCCTCTGCCCCTTCCCCTGCTTGTGCGATCCTGCTCTCTCTCTCTCTCTCTCTCTCTTAAATAAATAAATAAAATCTTAAAAAAAAAAAAGAAAAAAGGAAAGTCTAGTAGAAGAAAACGGTTCTGTATGCTGTGCTGCAGCAGTATGGGTGGCTTCCCCAGCACCAGGCTCCAGCAGTGTGGGGCAGCCTGAAGCACCCAGCAGGTAGCAGCTGCCTTGGGCACACACTATGTGGGGCTGTATGACAGAGTACTTCTAGTGAGACATCTCTCTGGGAATGCTGTTCCCTAGCACCTTAGGGAGTCTATTTCTGGCAAGCTCTACCACACCACACCAGACCACACCAGCTTTTCCACCATCCAGTGACCACAGCTATGACCTTTCCTGTAAAGTCAGTATCTTAGCCCTGGGGCTGGGGTGTCTCTTCCTTGCACAGCCTATCTCAGCTCTAGGGGTAGTGGCTGCTCCTTAAATCTGCTATTCTTATATTCTCTAGAGTCTTCTTTAGTTCTTCCCAACCAGTTCCTCATATCAAATTCTTTGTGAAGGTTAATAATTGTTTATATTAAATTTTCTCTGGTCAAATTACTGTGTCATTTGTCTCCCCTGATTAGACAGATTGCTATACCGTGATAAAACTCTTTCGATGCAGAATGTTCTTTTAAATAGATTCTGAAATTATGGGATTCATATAACTTCAGGGACATATTTAAATTGTTAGAAGAGTCTATGGCAAAAACGGTAAGCAAGGAGGGACGGCATGACCCTGAGGAGGTCCAATAAGCAGAGCCTTTGTAACTTTAATAACGGTGTTTGGCAGCAGACAGAATTATCACTGCTTCCTGATATTAAAGAAATATCAGAAACTGAAGGTTTACAAACTTGCTTAATTCAACACCCAATTTCAAGAGAATTGTTGCTTTCCAAAATGAACTCAATGATAACTAGATCTTTTTTTTTCTTTTGCTCTGTGCTACGTCAAGAATACAAGCTAACTCACACTTAACTCTTCATTTGAATCAAGCTGAACACGATAAGGAAAGATATGTGTGAATTACATGTGATTTTATGTGATAATATAATTTCCTCCCTCAAAGTAGGTAGTATGTGAAAAATACCATAAAATCTATTCCAAGTAAAACTGTATTGTATAAAAATGCTTTCTATGCAAATATGTAAATATCTTGCAGTTTTTCTATTGCTTTTCCATTAACAGGAGTTTTAATACAATCTGTTCTGATCATAAACTAATAATAGTACCTCTGAGGATGGAATCAATCCTGAGAAAAGAGAGCTTGGAACAATTAGTGTCCTAACAGAGTGAAGTAAAGATGACACCGGTAAGCATTAGAAGTACTTTTCAGTGATCCCAAATTGCTTATTCCTCAAAAAGCCAGTGCACAGAAATATAAGGAATAGCAAGATCCTCTGTGCAGAGCCCTAGGCCATATTGACAATATTTCCACTGTCTATCCTGCTTTCACTGCCAATTTGACATTGCATACCTCATCACTTTTTTTTAACCAAAATTTTCCCTGTGTTCCCTCTTTGCAACCCTGTCTAGCTATCACCGTCTCTACCTGTCAGGGATGACAGCCTGCAGACATCACTGGATGGTGGCTCAGAGGAGACCTGATGCCAGACTCCCTGCACATGAATCCTGGTTTTACCCTGACAGTCGTCTGGCTCTGGGCAAGTCATTTTACATTTCTGTGCCTCCGTTTCCTCACCTGTGCAATGGGGTTAATAATTATTCTGACTTCACAGGGTTACTATGTGGATTTTCACTGAGTAGATATTTTAAAAGGCTTAGAAGGTTCTGGCACACAGTGTGTGCTGTTCTATATGACAGCCCCCCTCTGACACATGACAAGTTCTCACTCAGCCCCTTGTGAGCAGTTTCACAAACCTCCTTGGCTCTTTGGCTCTGGGATCTGCCTGATACCTGGGCCTGGGGTCACTACACATATGACCAGAGTGGGCCCCCCACTGTCTCCTACCTGAGACTCAAATCTTCTCAATCAGCCTTGCCTCTCAGGCTAGTTATAATCAGAATCAGTAGGATTATATTTTTGACTTATTTTTTAATCCTCTTTAGTAAACCAGGCTGAAGTCTGGCATAAATTAAAGGCTAGATAAATACTTCTTAATGGATTATATGACATCAGCAACCTGGCTAATGATTTTTTACTGTGGCAACACTTGGGATTAAATCCAAACTCCTTGACCTACAAGTCATATTCTTGCCTCTGCTTCCTCCTGTGTCATCCTCCCCTTGCTCACAAATCAGATCTTTTTAAATAGGCTTGAAATAAACACATCCTTTCCTGCCAGCTCTGTCTCACTCTTTAAGTATTAGCTTAATATCTCACCTCCTCAGAGGGGACTTTCTAAAGTAAATTCTTATCCTCTCTTGAATTGTTTTCTATCTTAGCTCCTTTCCTTTATTTTATAGAACTTAACACATTTGTATTTGGTGTATTTGATTTGCTTGCTTAAATTCAGGGCTGCCCCACTTCCAGATGCTATTTTTTTTTTTTTTTTTGCAAGTATGATTTCTATGAGCTTGGAACAAAGCAGGGGTCAATACTTGTTCACTGAATGAATAAATTAAATGTTACCCTTTTCCCTGTAGCAGTGGAAAGAGAAGGCTATGAAGGCATCAGAGCATACCAGGGTCTCAGTGTGACGGGAGTTAACACCAAACTATTCTCATTATAAACTTCAACCCCAGAGCCAGCAGGCTGCCAGCACTGGGAATAGTACATTCACATGACTGGTGCCTGTCCTACCCCACCACTATGCTGCTGGGTCCTCCTGATGCCCCAAGAATTTGGAACTGGTAACAGAGAATCAGTCTCTGAATTAAACATGTTGACTTGTGGAGTAGCCATTTCTTGCTCCACAAACTAAGGAGCAAAAAATGCTAGTCTACAGAGAAAAAAGAATACAAAAATGCACAGAGAGACACGGGAAATGCACAAAGAAGGAAGAAAAGAGAGACAGAAAGGGAGGGAGGAAGAGACAGACCTTCAACTTTCTAGTTGTGTTTTTAGTCCCTTCCTAAGGATTACTGCCCCTGAAGTCTCTGCAACACACCCCTGAGTCCTTACAATAAATACTTCTTTCTGATAAACCAATTTATCTTTATTTTTAAACTTTTTTAGATTTTTTTAGATTTGAGAGAAAGAAACAGAGGGAGAGAGACAAGCAGATTCTGCACTGAGCTCGGAGCCTGATGTGGGGCTGGATCTCACGACCCTGAGATCATGACTTGAGCCAAAATCAAGAGTTGGACACTTAACTGACTGAGCCACCCAGGGGCCGCTAAACCACTTTAATTTGGCTTCTGTTTCTTAGCTACCCGAAGGGCCTAATAAAGAAGGAACAAAGATGTTGAAAAAGCCAAGTTTGAGAACATCCAAACAGATATGCAAAGTTAACAATGTAGAGTTCCAGGTAGAGGTAGAAGCATGAAGACAAAGGCTTAGGTTTTGCCAGCAGATGGGCGGGGACTAAATCCCAACGAAAGAATGCCATCTCCAGGAGACTTTGGAGTGAGATGTATCAAGACATCAGCACAAAACCTTTTAGCAATTTCTGCACGTAAAGAGGAAAGGGAAGGAAAAGAGGACGATTCAGAAACTGTTGTAAATCGGTATGTTGCTAAAATACAGCCACATTTTAAGTGCATTAGGATTGTCAATATTTTTAGGATACCTACAGTTTTTTGCTTGTTTTGTTTTTAAATAGGGCAAATAATCACTTTGTGATGTGCCTGTTATGAAATCTAATTTTGAAGTATCAAGCTATCTTAAAGCAAGATGAATTACCATGAAGGATGCTGCTTTCAGTTGTGGTAGAAGAGCAAGGCAGAGGAAAGAGAACACTTTTAGGGTGATCAACTATTCCTTACAGATGTAACAGACTTGAATGTCTACATAAAGAAAGAAAAGAAGGAGTAGTAATATTCCACACTTTAATTCCCTTCCAAATAGCCAAAACCTGCTCCCTTGATTTTGTGTCTCTTATAATTGGCCCATATTTTTAATATTTGCTATCTTCTATCTAAACATTTTTTTTCAACTCCCACTAATATTTACTTTTGAAAATCAAAATCATCATGGCTCATTATCAATTAATGAATAGTTTTAAATTACTTTTTTTTTTAATTTTTCTAAAAAAATTACTTATGAGAGAGAGCCGGAGAGCATACACAAGCGGGAGGGGAAGATGGAGAGGGAGAATCTCAAGCAGACTCTGTGCTGAGCACAGAGCCTGATGTGGGGCTCGATCCCAAGACCATTAGATCAGAGCCTGAGCCAAAACCAAGAGTGGGATGCTTAACCAACTGCACCATCCAGGTGCCCCTTAAATTACTTACTTTAAACCCCCAGCCAGACCAACTCTATCCTAATACTCAATAATTAGGTCCACTAAATCTGTGGGGAAAAGAATAGCTACTAGCCCAAAAGGGACAGAAATGGTTAAAAAAGAAATCATAGTCACTTGATGAGTCCATCAGCAAATGATTAGAATAAGATTCAAAAATCCCCAGATAGAGTAACATTGTATCACATTATACAGAAACATTTTATTTACTTAAAATTACATATAAATAAATGTGACACAGTGACTGACTTACTATCTATCATGGTGCTTTTCCTCAGAAGAACAATACCATAGTAGGAACATAAAATCCTCCCAGGCCACTAAAATCACATATACTGTAAACCTACAAATTTTATTTTATTTTTATCTTTTATTTTAATTTCAGTATAATTAACATATATGTTATATTAGTTTCAGGTGTACAATATAGTGATTCAACAATTCTATATATTTCTCAGTGTTCATCAGAATAAGTGTGCTCTTAATCCCCTTCATCTACTTCACTCATCTCCCCATTCACCGCCCCCCCAAATCTGGTAACCATCAGTTAAAACTATAAATTTTAAACATTTTGCTTTATGAAAAACTAAAAACATTTTCAATTAAATACTCTGCTTATTATGGGATTGTTAAAAAACAAAATTTGGTAAGTAATTCCTATTATGTAAATAGTGATGAAAATAAATACTTATTTGAAAAAGCTTAGGAACAACAAAAAAACATCTAAGTGTACACCTTACAGAATTAGGTCTTTTTTTTTTTTTCCCCAGGCAGGCATTTTCTAACTGATTCCACCACAGTAATGGGCTGTGAGAGAGTGGGCGGTTATATTTCAGAAGCATTATCTCTAAAACAGAATAGGCTAAAAAAAAAAAATGGCCTCACTACTAAATTTAATAGTCAAAGTCATGAAATCAGGTTTCAGCAAAACAGCTGACTGACAGCTGTCATTAAACTCCACGTAGCAAGGAATTTGACCACTGGGTCTGTTGTAATATTTATCATTTATCTTCAGTTTCACATGAAGTTCATTGCCTTGCTCACAGAAGTGTATGGAGATCGACCTGGTGCCCCCTTCTTAACAAAACCATTTTACAGTTACTGCATCTTACTCCAGAAAATGTATAACTGATGGGGGTTCTGACCAGATGGAGGGAAACTGGAGGTATCAAACTAAGCTAACTAGAAAGTGACGGAAGGATGTGGAAAGGGAATGGATCCGAAAATATTAAATTAGGCATAAAGGTACATACCTTCATTCTTAATACATTTGAATATAATACATTCAGCTCTAGAATAGACTGTCAAGGATGTGGCTCATTTTGTTCTATATAAAGGTCCTAATATGATAACAAACTCACGAATGGCTTCCCGTCAACCTTCTATACCTTTAGGGCATATAGAATACATTGTTACAAAGTCCCTGACCACCACGACCTTAACCCTAGTTCTGCCACCCCCTCCAGCACATTCAGAGCAACACTGGGACTTATCAGCTGGGCCACACATCTAATGCTGACTGATGACCTCCAGAAAAACAAAATAAAGGGTGGGTATGGGATGAAAGAAAAAAGGGATAGAAACACAGAAAGGTTTATAGTTGCTGAGATGTCTAAGGAATACAAATAATGCATTCATTTTACAATGCATCATGGAACACTACATCAAAAACTAATGATGTACTGTATGGTGACTAACAGAGTAAAATAAAATTAAAAAAATTTTAAACTAAGTTTCTTTTTTAAAAATTTATTTATTTTTGATGTAGTGTTCCATCATTCATTGTTTGCGTATAATACCCAGTGCTCCATTCAGTATGTGCCCTCTTTAATATCCATCACCAGGCTAATCCATCCCCCCCACCCCCTCCCCTCTAGAACCCTCAGTTTGTTTCTCAGAGTCCATAGTCTCTCATGGTTCGTCTCCCCCTCCAATTTCTCCCCTTCATTTATCCCTTCTAAACTAAGTTTCTTTTTACAGGGTATTTACTCATTAAATATTCCTTCTTCTTAAACATGTGCTAACACCATAGAATCTACTATGACTTAATTTTTAACCTCATCCTAAAACTAATACAATTTACAATCAGTTGAAGGGGTGAATGTTTACAGAAAAGTGTCTCTGTATTATGATGTGAAGAATATATCTAATTAAGTTTATAATTACCTATTATATATAAAACATCAAAATTGTACTGCTTCTGAGTATTGCAAAATGTCATTCATTCTGTATTGTTTGATTTTTTTTACACCAGGTATGCTTATTTTTTAATTTTTAAAATATTTCAAGAATAGTTCTTTATTTCCCCTCATGCTTTAGGTTGAAGGTTAAGTTATTTGGAGGATACAATATCCTTGATGAGATTTGACACTATCATTTATTTACTTAGGTAAATAGCTTGCTGAGTTGATTTGGAATTTTGCCTGGATAGAGGAATTGTACTGGGAAAGAAAAACATGGGGCACAGTCTCCTGAATAAGGTTCTGGATAACAGGTGAAGGCATATATATCAACAGTCTCCTTTTTGGGAGTGGGTACAGTGGAGCAAGCAGGGCACAAACACTTTAATTGCAAACAATTTCCCCTTTGGGACATGGCAGTCTTTCCCTTAGGCAAATAATGAGTGATCAAAGCTCTAGCAGACATGTCAGGGTTTAGTTTGAAAGCACCAATGCTCTGTGTACCCTCACTATAGTCCTGGCTCCCCAGGTCATCTGTAAAATTTCATTCCATGTTCCTGCAGCCAGTGACCCAAAAATCTTTTCCCATCTCTTCAATCTTCTATCCCATGGACTTACTCAGAAATGGGAATCTCCAGAAAGGATCCTACCTGCACACCAATATGACGGGAAGAATTCTAAGATCCCCAATGACTGTCATCTTTATATGATGCCTTCCCTAGTGAATATGATGGAACAGCACTACAATGATTCTGTTGTTACATGGCAAAAAAGGGACATGGCAGAGAAAATTAAGGTTTCTAACTAGCTGACCTTAAAATAGGGAGATTATTCAAGTGAGTCAGGCCTCATTAGGTGAAGTCTGTTAAAAGCAGAGAGTTTGGGGGGCACCTGGGTGGTGTAGTCAGTTAAGCAACCAGCTCTTGGTTTTGGCTCAGGTTGTGATCTCAGGGTCTGCTTCAGGCTCTGCGCTCAGCATGGAGTCTGCTTGAGATTCTCTCTCCCTCTCCCTTTGCACCCCCTCGTGCTCTCTCTTTCTCAAATAAATGAATCTTAAAAAAAAAAAAAAAAAGCAGAGTATTTTCTCTAGCTCATGGAATAAGGGGAAGTCAGATAGATTTAAAGCATAAGAAGGATCCAAAGTATCCTTACTGGCTTTGAAGATGGAGAAGGCCACATACAAGGATCAGAGAGGCCTCTCATAGCTGAGAGTGATAGCTGGTAAACAGCCAGCAAGGACCTCAGACCTACAACCATTAAGAACTAAATTCTGCCGAGGCCCTGAATAAGTTTGGAAGTCAATTGTCCCCCAGAGCCTCCAGTTGAGAGCCCAGTTGGCAGAACCTTGAATTCAGCCTCGTGAGACCCTAAGCGGAGAACCTAGTTGAGCTCACTTAGACTTCTTATAGAACTGAGACAGTAAATGGATGTTGCTTTAAGGAGCTAAATTTGTGGTAATTTGTTACACAGCAACAGAAAACTAATACAATTAGGACTTGTAGAAACACTTTTACTTTGGACCAGGTTTAGACCTCAATTTTTTTATTATTATTTTTGTTATTTTATATGTGAGATTCCTGCCTCATAAAATAAATAATTACATAAATGCATAAACTCATAAAAACAAATGTGAGGACTGGTTAGACATTTAATTCTTTTTTAATAACCCTTTTCCCATCCTCGTGCTCTATTAGGAGCTATGAAGATATTTGCTAAATAGCTCGCGATTAAGCAATCATATACCACATCAAAAAAAAAATGCCTTCTAAAGCACTCAATTATTTTAGAAAAAAATTGTATGTAAGATTCGTATTTTTTTCTCCTCTTTAACATCTTCATCATTATCAAAATTATCATTAGCTACCGTTGAGTTTATGTGCTAAAGTGCTTTGTTTTAGCACTTAATATACATCTTATTTAATTCTTAAAACAATTCACAGGTTATAAAACAAACAAACAAAAAAACCTCTGAGGCTCAGAAAGGATATTTCTGTGTATCAAATACTCTGTGTGTCTCAGGGTATTTGTGTTCTCTGGTTGGGAGGATGAGTTAGGACAGGCACTTGGATTAAAAGCTAGGAAGGAACAGTAATGCCTTGGAGTGCAGTTGCATTTCCACCACAGACCCTGAGGACTGGCATGTTCAGCACTGAGTTTAAAGTAGATAATGTTTGGATGGCAATATGGAGAAGAGAATTGAAGAGTTTGACTGGCAAGGTAACCAGTTAAGAAATTTTCAATAGTTTATGTAAACGATAATAAAGATCCCAACCTATCTGTCTCTAAACCATTTTATTTTTAAATGTTTTTGGCACCTCTGAAATATATAATTCCATGTTTTACTGGAGGCTTATAAAATAAATGTAGCACACAGTTTAACTTGCAATGACCCAGGTTCATCACTAGACACTGTTGATAGTATTGGGCCCAGGAAACAGTACTACCCTCTGGGATTACTGATTAGGACTTTCATTGAACAGGTTGTTTAGGTTTCTTTCATAGCCAGGGGTCTTTGGTGGGTTCCTAACTCTTAAAGATTTTATTTCCTTTATTTGAGAGACAGAGAATGAGAGACAGAGAGCATGAGAGGGAGGAGGGTCAGAGGGAGAAGCAGACTCCCCGCCGAGCAGGGAGCCCGATGTGGGACTCAATCTCAGGACTCCAGGATCACGACCTGAACTGAAGGCAGTCACCCAACCAACTGAGCTACCCAGGTGCCCCGGGTTCCTAACTCTTTAGAACCATTTCCTTTTCCTTCTTTAGCCAGAGCACTTTTTTTTCTTTTTAATTTGAGTAGAGTTTACCTACAATGTTACATTAGTTTCAGGTGTACAGCATAGTGAGTGGACAAGATTATACATTATGCTAAGCTCACTACAAGTGTAGCTACTATCGGGTACCATACAACACTATTACAGTATCATTGATTATATTCTCTGTGTTGTGCCTTTTATTCCCACAACTTATTTATTCCATAACTGGAGGCCTGGATCTCCCATTCCCCTTCACCCATTTTGCTCACCTCCCCATCTCCCTTTCCGATGGCAACTATCAGTTTGTTCTGCGTATTTTTAGGTCTGATTCTGCTTTTTGTTGGTTGCTCATTTTTTTTAAAATTCCACATATGCGTGAAATCATGTGGTATTTTTTTTCAGTCTGACTTATTCACTTAGCATAATACCCTATATGTCCATCTATGTTGTGACAAATAGCATGATTTTATTATTTTTATGGTTGTGTAGTATTCCATTTATAGATATAAACCATGGAAGGAGTCCTACAGCATATAGATAGGTCCTCTGGCATCAGCCGTTGCCTTCCTTACTCAGTGAATTAGAATTAGATTCTAAATTAGAAAACAACAACGGAACATTATGCAGCCTTAAAAAGAGAGAGTGTTCTGACAGGTGCTATAGCATGGGTGAACCCTGAGGACACTATGCTAAGTGAAATTAGCCAGTCACACAAAAATATATTGTATGATTCCACTTATATGAGCAGTCAAATTTACAGAGACAGAAAGTGGAATGATGGTTGCCAAGAGCTGGGGGAGAAAGGAATGGGAACTTATTTTTTTTTAATGGGCACAGAGTTTCATTTGGGGAAGATGAAAAAGTTCTGGAAATAGATGGTGGTGACAGTTGCACAATAATGTGCATGTACTTAATCCCACTAAACTTTGCACTGAAAAACTTAAAATGGCAAATTTTATGTTATAGGTATTTTACCACACAAAAAAAGCATCTATGTTGATAAGATAGCCCAAGGAAAATATAAACAAAAAGAGAAGTACACTGAGAAGAGACCCAGGGAATAATATAAAGAGGACATGCAGAATCAGCACAATGAATAAGAAGGGCTGTTGGCCATCAGGGGAAGGGGATGCCATGTAAGGCTGAGGATGGAGAGACAAGGAGGACATTGGTGACAGTGATTGCAGACAAGTTATCTGCCACCCAGAGGATGACAACTCATCTTGGGAGTGAGGGGACCTCAAGAAGAACAGTTCCATTGGAATAGTGTAGACAAAAGCCGGATTAAAATACATTCAATAAATGGGAGACAAGTAAACAAAGACAGAGTATAGATGGCATTTTGTAGAAAACTATCAATTGCTTTGGGGAGAATGACAAAGATAATAGAAACTCACAATTCCTTATCTAAAACATTTAGGGCCATAAGGCTTTAGAATTCAGGATTTTTCAGATTTTGGAGAGATAAGATAATGCACATATGTATATTGTATAACAGCTATAGAGAGTCTGGGAGAGCAGATAGTAATCAAACAAGTCATTTATCTGCAGGTAAAAAAAAAAAGAGTATTTACACTTAGTGGAATAAATAACCTCATATGAGTTAAGGTTTGGTTTTGTTGCTTTAACACAAACTAATTTAAAAAATCCCTTCTGTTTTCAGAGCTTTTTATATTTTAAATTGTGGCAAAAAGAATATGGAGCTGTATTCAAAATAATTGGTAGCTAGGAGGCCAGAAGTGATAAAAGAGATAATCTCTGAGATGAATTGCTAGGATGCTCTGTTTACTCTAAGGTAGGATATCACATCGTGAATCTGACTTCTTATATCTACATAGGTAAGCTAAGGCACCTAATTCCAAATCCCAAGTTTTACTGATTATTTTGTCTCTGCCATCTATAATTAAATTGTAATGTGCTAAGAATTCCTTTAAAACCAGTGCTTTAAAGAAAACACAACTTCCTTTATAAAATCATTGATGATGGATAGCTTCACCAATAGATCAATCTTGGAAAAATGATCATGGTTGTAAGAAATGAAGATAATAAAATTTAAAAAAAAAATGATAGACATAAAATAAGGAACATGTAACAACATGGCTTTCAAACTAGACTTACAAATGATGCTTCTAAAAGTAAGAAAAATGTGATGATTAAAAAAGTTAAACCTCCAGCGCAAATCATGGATTAAAAGTAAATTGTTTTGTCAAATCTTATTCCAATTATTTTCCTGGAATCCCAGCCCATAAACGTTCTCAGTTCTGATCTATCATTTAGTTAAATGATTTGGAATAAAAGACTTTATCCAAATCATTTAACTAAATTTACAAAAACAATTTGCTATCCATTTAAATGATGAACTAACTATAAGATGACATCCTGTGTCCCTCAGTGGAGCTTCTATTACTCTGATGCTTCCAAGTGGCTGCAAAAAGCCCTTTGTCTTCTCAGCACATAGACCTAGAGGGCAATGGAATCCACAGGCACATGAATTTGAATAGGACTGGGGAAAATAGTGGACCAATCCATGCCCAGGCCTTTTCCACAGACTGACATTAGCAACCAACATTTTTTGTAGCACAGGAGATAAAATTTGACATTCCCACAGTCAAATTCTCTGCTCACCACTCCCAGCCAAGGACTTGACCTTTGGATTTGTTTTCACCTGATTCATCCCTAGAAACATGAAAGACCCTTCCCATCAAATCCTAACAAGTAGGTCAGTGGTATAAGTTGGATATTATTGATACATTCCGATGAATAAAGTGCATCCGATATCCGTTATCTTTCAGCCAAATCAGAGAACCTACTTTCCCAGAGAATAACAATCATTACAATCCACTGAGTCTTGCTTTTCCAATCATTTCTGCAGCAGTTGGCTACTGGGAAGTTGCTAGGGAATTAAAAAGAGGCAGCGTGAGGAGGGGCAGATGGCTCTTTTGGGTTTATTTCGCCAAATATGGCAGCTGTGAAACCTACTAACGTTCCAAGTGTCCATATAAAATGCTTGCAGAAGGGCCAAGCTAAGGAGGAGCCACAGAGCAGTCATCCTGATGTGTTCCTCTTTCTGCTGCCGTGGAATAAGCTCCTGAGATTTAATTCAGATATGTAACAAACGTATCTAACCAGCACGTGATCCAACAGTGTAATCAGACCGCAGGAATCAGTTAAAAGTGATGATAGCAAGTATTTCCTTTACATAAGTAAAACCCAGGAAGATAGTAATTGACAAGGGAAACAATAAGGCAGCGAAGGGTGGGACTTAATTGGTGAAAGTAACCTTAAGAGAAAAAAATATTTAGCTTTATCATTTTAAAGAGATTCTATTGATTTTTCATATTTGTTTCTGAGCATACAAAATGTTCCAAAGATACCCTGCAAATATCACAATATGCCTGATACATATTAACATGCCAGATTAAAAAAAAAAAGGTGGGTTGAGTAATACCTTAATTAAAATGCACACCCACACCCACATACATACATACATACACACAAACACCTGTGTATGTGTTTTATCAGATAACCATTAATCATATAATGTAGAATTTAAAAAATAAGTCAGGATGAATCAAAATAATACAGAACCATGTTCATGTGACGTATAATTCTATAATAAAATTTAGATAATTGTTCAAATACTTATAGCTAATAAGGATTGAGAAAGAAGCAAATCCAAATTTGGGGAAAAATACTTGTGTTTATTTTGTTAGGAGCCTTTCAATGTGTTATCTAGATTTTAAAGGACACAGTAGAAACTACCTCATGTAGAAAACTTTTCTCTTGAATTTTTCTACATCTGTGGAATTTCCTCACTTTGAAAAGACTGTGAACTTCTAAGGGCAAACTAACAGTTATATAATTTCACCAAACCAGAGGTCTTTGTTTACTAGATGGAATTATAGAAGACTATGTGTGTGTGTGTGTGTGTGTGTGTGTGTGTGTGCGCGCGTGTATGTGTATGGTGTAGGGGGGGTGAGCATGCATGTAAGGGTGTCTAACAAGGCTTTTTGCAATGTAAAAAAATATACAATGAGACTCCTATGCCTCTCTTCAGTGATACATTGTTAATTGTCAGATTTAATTGAATAAGGTTAGATTAAATTATTGTATTTTTATTCTGGTGTGTGTGTGACTGTATATTTAAATATCAGATATTTATATATTACATATATAAATATATGAGATATAAACATAATAAGATATATATTTAAGTGCATAAGTACATAAATATCAGATATATCAGATATTGATCTATGCTCCCCAACTGTACTACTACCATTGAGTAACTTCAGTGCATCCCGCATTAAAAATCTTTCAGACTAACAGAAAGCCTTAACTTTTTTGCACACCATGAACCCCCTCAGCAGTCTGGGGAAAACCAATGAACCAGCTCTTTTTCACAATATTGGTTTAAAATGTCAAAAATAAAATACATAGGATTATAAAGGATATCAATTATATTGAAATGCAATCATCAAAATATATTAAAAGCCAAGCTTATATGCTTCTTTATTCATGCATGAAATGACAAAGAGTTAGTGGTGTGCCTAAAAGTTTACGGCAGTGATAAACATAGATGGTACTTTGAAATACCGGTGATGATTGTGATGTGACATGAAAATACCTGTGATGTCTATTGTTGACAATGTCACAGGTATTGCTAATACTGCTGTGAAGCGTTCCCTGCATTCAAAGTGGAAAGAAACCCTTCATTTCATTTAGCATTCCCTTTAAAAAAGGATTTGTGGATTGTGGAGCAAGTGAAGAAAAGCGGCTTTCTAAAGCTCCCTGCTACACCTCCCAGGGTGTTACATTAATAATGAAAATAATGAACTAATAAGTGGATAATGCCCTTCAAGAGACTTACACGATATAAAAATAAATATAGGCATGTCTCTGTATACATTAATATGTGAAGGAATAAAATACTGGAAGTGTAATGTATTAACCGTTCATAACGATTATCTGCAAGTGTTGGGATCCTATTGCTTCTTCAAGATGCCTTCTTTATACTTTCTGTATTTCTGGTTTTTCTTTTGATTGAGTTGAAATTGACATAACATACAGTGAACTGTTTCAAAGTGTAAAGTCAGTGGCATTTAGTACATTCCCAATGTTGTGCAAACAGCGACTCTCTCTAGTTTCAAGACTTTTCGTCACCTCTGAGGAATATCCCCTACCCATTAAGTAATCGCTCCCTCCCTAGATTCCCCTCCCTTCATCTCCTGGCAACCATTAATCTCTATGGATTTGCTTATTCAGGATGTTTCATATAAAATGAACTATATAATATGTGATCTTTTGTGTCTGGCTTCTTTGACCTAGCATAATGTTTCCGAGGTTCATCCAAATTGTGGTATGTATTAGTATTTCATTGTTTTTTTAGGGTGGAATAATATTTCATTATATGTGTATACCATAATTTGTTTATCCATTCATCCACTGATGGACATTTGGGTTACTTCCACCTCTTGGCAATTCTAAATAATGATCTTATGAACTTTTTTTATGCTCAAGTTTCTGTGTGAACATATATTTTCATTTCTCCTGGGGTTATACCTAGGAGTGGAATTTTGGGTTCATATGGTATTCTATGTTTAACTTTTTGAAATATTGCCCAACTGTTTTCTACAGGGGTTGCACCATTTTATATTCCCACTGGCAATATACTAGGGTCCTTATTTCTCTGTATCCTTGGGAAACCTTGTTTCCTCTTCCTTTTTTTTTTTTTTTTGGATTATAAGCATCCTAGTAAGTGTAAAGTGGTATCTCATTGTGATTTTGATTTGTATTTCCCTGATGGCTAATGATGTTGAAATCTTTTCATGTGCTTGTTGGTCATTTGCATAGCTTCTTTAAAGAAATATTTTTTCGAGTTCTTTTTCCTTTTTAAAATAGATTGCTTGTCTTTTTGTTGTGTTGTAAGAGTTCTTTATATATCTTGGATATTAAACCCTTATCAAATATATAATTTGCAAATAATTTTCCCCATTCTGTAGGCTGTCTTTTCATGTTCTTTTTTTTTAAATATTTTATTTATTTATTTGTCAGAGAGAGAGAGTGAGAGAGCACAAGCAGGAGGAGCGGCAGGCAGAGGGAGAAGCGGCTCCCCGCTGAGCAAGGAGCCTGATGTGGAACTCGAACCCATGACCCTGGGATCATGACCTGAGCCAAAGGCAGACGCTTAACCGACTGAGCCACCCAGACATCCCTGTCTTTTCACATTCTTGATAATGTTCTTTGATACACAAAAGTTTTAATTTTTATGAAGTCCCATTTAGTATTTTTCATTTGTTGCTGTAGTTTCTTTTTCATTAGAGGAACCGTGTGGCGTGTGTGTATGCAGGTGTGTATACATATACACATATGTGCTTGTATGTATGCATATATATTTGTATATGTATATACATACATATATATGCATGTATATATGTGTGTGCATGTATTTATATGAACACATATACAGTTAATTAATAAAAATAATAAATTAATAAATAAAATTAATAAAAATAAAGCCAGTATTCTCACATATAGTAATGTCTTACATCTTTTCTGCAAAATTGTGTTAAGTGTCATCATCATCATCATCACCACCACCATGAGGAAACTAAGGCTCTGATCAATTGAATTTAGTGATTGGCCAAAGAGGGAAAAAATTAACAGAGGCAGAATCTACTGTCTCTAAATATTAGGCAATAACATTCATTTGATACATTAGGAGTGTCTAATGAGTCATAAATGCAAACTGCTATGGTAATATATGAAGGATATGTAATCAGTACAGATGATATTTATCTAGTGCTAACTACTGTGAAGAGATGGTGAGTCTTTGAGGAATTCAAAATGGGCTAAGGTAATATAGATTGGAAAGAGCAGAACAAGAATTCAAATGTAGCAGTCTGAATCCCAGGGCTCATGATCATAACCCCTCTGGATGCTAATTCCCATTTGAGACATTAAACTGACAATTGAGCAAATATTTAGTTGTTAACCTGCAAACAAAGTTCATATACACAAGTGTGTACATACACACTGACATACACACGCACACACACACAATATCACATGAGTCAAAATTTCAATTTATAGCGTAGCTGTGATAATGGGGGCCAAAGAGGAAGACATAAAGATTCAAAAAATAGGCAGCAAAGTAAAAATACGTGTTGAGTAATAACATCAGTAATTATTACAATAAAGAAGAAAACATGATGTAGGAAAAATCCCATCCTGTGCTTTAATGTATCCTATTTTTCTTTTCTAAAAACAATCGTCCCAAGAGGGTTCCATCTGTTATATACCACAACAAAATAAGGTGGCTTTGAGAAAACAACATACTGGGAGGACAATTACCTGCCAGATGCTGCATACCCAAAATCTACCTTTAACACGCACATGATGAAGGTGCTGACAAGGCACCTGCACCTACAGAGGGGTGACCTTGATAAGAAAATCAAGCAAAACTGTCCTTCAGAATGTTATGGCTGGTAACTAGTGGAATTAAAAGTTTATTTTATACGCTATATACTACAAATAAAGACAACAAGACAATACCTGGGGGCTGGAAAATGACTTCTCCATGTAGTGACCTTGTGTGATATTTTGGTATAGCAGAATAAGAATTTAACCACACGATTCTATTCTATTGGGGAAAATATAACTGTACATTTCTGGGAATCTGTGTCCAGCATTCATCAATATATCCCTCACCCTAAACAATTAAAGCAAACTGAGGTCTACAGTAGAGGATTAAATGCTAGATATTTTCTAAAAATATGGCCTATTAGCTATTACTTGACAAACCTTACCTTACCTTTCTCAATAGTTTTATTTTTAAAATTTTCTTTTTAAGACTGTATTTTGAAGCCCCCAAAGAATAAATGCTTCATTTATATGGTATAATAATAGATTAATTTTCTGACTAACTGGTACTAGTTTCACTAAGAAAATGAAATTAAGAAAGAAAATTTAACACCTGTGGTAAAAATAACTCTGAAATGTATTTGTCTTCTTCCTGACTTCCTTAATTTTATATGCATAGGCTTTGTTCCAATGGTCTGTTTGTAAATTAGCTGTTTTAAAGCTCACAATGTCTTTTCCCACAGAAACCAAGTCATGACCAGAGGCTGGGTCCTCAGGCCAGGCTCTTGGAATAAAGCCTCCTGCTCAAGGTCACACAGCTCACATTACCTGAGCAGAAGCAGGAAGAAATGAGTAAAAATAGACTCACGCGGACCCTGAGTTCTACCCTGTCACTGGCCAAAGACTTCGGTCCTCCTTAAACTCCAGGCTGTAAGCCTGTAAGATTTCCTCAGGACTGCAATTCCACCACAGATGTAATACCTTTAAAAAGTCTTCCTGCAGCAAGGAGTGCCCACCTCCCCAGCAGGAGGCATGGGAAATGGATGGGCAGCTGCCCATAACCTGTGCAGGCGTACAGGCGTATCGAAGAGTTTCCTGAACAGGGGAAACCGTTTCAGCCTTTTGGGGGGTGACTATCTTCCCATGGGCACAGGAAAGACTGCCCTACGCAGTGATTCACAGGTTCGCCTCTCCTTCCTTCCCATCAGCTGTTGCTACTGCTGTCCGAGTGCCTGCCAGTAACAGTCTCTCTCCTTGCAATCTGCTGTTTCTAATCTGTCATCTGAGAAATCAGATGCCCAGAACTGTTAGCACTGTGTGTAAATTTGAGAGCCAAGCTCTGAGAGATAGCCCGAGACCCTCTCTTTCAGGAGAGCATTAGCAGGTTTCCTGGCAGCCATGTCTTTTCTTCTCAGAACCTTCCTTATCTAATTCCCTGTTTGACAGTCTCAAAAAGCTGACCTCCATCTGCAGGAAGTGTTCCTGTGTATAGTACAGTGGAGAACAAACCAAAGAGAGACATGCATCCTAGTGCAGGTGCCCTCTACCTAACCTGGGCGCCTTCAGACTCAAAAACATCTCTGCATTCCATATCCTCATAGCAAAATGGGTAAAACCATACAGTTAGTATGGTGTAATGGATTAAAAATTATAAATTGCTTTAGCATGAGTTATTATGAAAATCATGATCTTTAAAAAGAACTGCCATCCTTCTTAGAAGTCTATAAAGCACCCTGCATGGCAAATCCAGTCTGCTTCCTGCTTTTGCAAATAAAGTTTTATTGGAACACAGCCTCACCAACTCCTTTCTATATTATCTATGGCTTCTCCTGTGCCACAAAGGCAGAGCTCGGTAGGAGATCATGTGGCCTGCAAAGCTTAAAAACTTCACTCTCCAGTTCTTTACAGAAGAAGTTTTTCTGATCTATCTTATTGAGAGTTTCATTTTCAAGCAGGTGAGGTTTCATTTTCACATACATACACACACACACACGTGTGCTTGCACACGCACATACAAAGACACATACACACAAATTGCTTAATATGGCATATTTCACAACACAGGCCATAAGCTTAAAAGAAGACCTTCAGTCTTAACAACTGTTTTATTAGTAACGTGTGAGAAATTCATTACATGAGTTTTCTGCTATGTAAATCCGGCACGGTGAACAGAAAAGTCCTCAGAATTATTTTAAATTCAATTCTTAAAAGAATAATGAGCTCAGAGATGAGATTTATTTCTGGTGTGCATTTTAGGGGGAAAAATCAGTATTACATTATCCCTATTGTGTCTCACAGCAATGAGGGTGACAAAGTCGCCCAGGGTTGTCAGTGCCAAACACATTGTGGGAGCTCAAATATTAATCAAAATGACATCTCCAGTTTTTTCCCTTCCTAATCAGGCCTAAACATCATGGGACATCCGGCAAATCAATAAGAGAAACTAGATGCCCTCATCACTCCCAACCTGGCAGCGCTGCATTTTTAGCCAGAAGATGAGGGCCTTCGCTGTTATATAAATACTTCTCTACTTTGGTTGTTTGCCTCTCCTGGGAGATGAGCATGCCCACCTGTGACCCCAAACTTTACCCTGGCATGTATCTGACTGTGCCACCTGTCACAGTGAGAAACACTTCTTACGATTTCAAGATAAAATAGGCATGGGGGTACATAGCTCTAGAATATGCTTGTGCATTCTACCCAAAAGACTAAATAAATGAATAAAATAAACTCTTCAATAAAGTGAGAAGAGGCTGTTTTAAAGTGTGAAAAACTGATGAAGTCTCATATTCTATCTTCTACACTTGGGGAAGGTGGTGCAGGGACCGACTTGTACCCCACACTCCAACCTTCCATCAAAGTGGGTTTTTGGCCCAGTTGAGAATTAATTACTTTTTAGCTTCATTCCCCTTCCCCCACCTTTTCTCTCTAGGCCCCTTTCCCGCAAACCCCTATCCCACTGACACCTCCTATTTTCTCTCTATGAGCTCTGGGATTGCTCTAGTGCTGAAAGATTCTTAGTGTCAATTTATCCCTTCTTCAGGTATTTAGAGGAGTCAGAGTACTGGAGAAATGGAGCAGGGAGTAGGTCTGTTCACATATGAAACGAAGTTTGAACCTTCTAGCAAAGCTAAAAGGAAAAACCCTGGAAAAATTACCTGGAGTAGAAAATACACAGACTTATACCCGAGGAGATGAGACCGGCCCTGTGAACTCCGGAAGCCCTAAGGGAGACTTGGAGGAGAAAGCTGAGGATCTACCTGCAGTTGGCCAGCTGTGATCTAAAAGCCACTACATGGGCCAATGTTAAGATGAGCTCATTTGTCCTCAACCTACTGAGATCCAAGAAAATTTGTGTTAATTCATTCATTCATTTATTGATCCATGTGCCAGGCACATCAGTGAGCAAGCACATTCTATAGCCTCATAGCCTCTTTTCCGCCTAATTGTTTTGGTCTTAGTTGGTATTTTTCCTCTAACTGTAGGAAACTATAAATGGAAAAGCTTCCTGGTCTGGATTTTCCCACTTCTCCAGGAAGAGGGTGACACAGAAATCTAGCACAGTAAATGAGATGGAAGTATCTTAGCCACATGAAATCCAGCTTGAGCAAGAAAAAGTAGTTCATTCAATTCTAAACAAAACCGGAATTGCAGAGGTTAAAGGCAACCTGAAACAAAGCCAATAACAGGCACAGACTAAAAGGAACAGCATAAATTTATCCAAATACGATAAGCATGGTGAGTGGTGAGTAAAGTCAGGGTGTCAGCCATGGGCACAGTGTTGGGGGGGTTCAAATGAAATTGCTAATGGGACAATGTTTTGAAAAACTGAAAGGGCACATCACAAATGTGAAGGAATTTCCATAATTATTAGTAATATTTTCACCATTATAAGTTCCATCTTAGGTTGAGTTAAGGTTGTTTATAAAGTATTAGTGTAGATAACCATGAAATAAACAGTCTCACAGCCTCATGTGAAGTAAGTATTTTACATTTGGCACTAAATGTGGACACATTATTTGATATGGAAATCCTAAAACAAACTTTTTTATAGGAAAAAATGTACACAACAAATTACAGAAGATTCCTGAGCTAAAGTATGATGCGTCCATCACGGCCACGATGCCAATTATTGTCCATTTGACCAGCCACTCCACCCTTTCCCTGCTCTTCTGCATCTGCTCCGGCCCCTGGCTAATGCCTAGAACTGAAATGTCCTTCCTCTCTGGCTTCCACTTGGATCAAACTAAGGAAGGTGATTGCAGAAGGACAGAGAAAATAATTTCTTCCAACTCTCTGTCTCAGTCCTGCATCTCTGGGAGGAGCGGTTTCTCTGCCATGACTTCAGGGAGTGAGCATTCCTCCACAGTTTCCACTCTCACACGGGGCCCCTAACACTGTTTATACCCTCTTGTTGCTTCAGCCCAAGGCAAGTGGTGAGGGCTTCCTAATACTACCAGTGTCTGGGCGATGGAGACCTCACTCTCCATCCCTTCTCAGTTCCCTAAGTCTTATCCACACCCTTATAAATAGCCCTTTCCATTAAAGTCTCTTCATCTGACCCACCTGGGTTAAATTCAGTTTTCTGCCAGGGCCATGACTGAAACACAATTTTGGCATCTATTTATTGACATAGAAAGATTTCTGACAGAAAGTAGATCAAAATATTAATAGCAGTTATCTTCAGGAAGGAGGACAGGATTATTCATTTTTCTTTATTTTTCTCTGTTTTTCAAATGTTCTGCAATATTTGGTTATGGATTGGGGAGTATAAAAATAAATGATAAAATTAAAAGAAAATGTGGGAATACATACAGTTTCAAGAAGTACTAGTGATTGGGGCTCCTGATTGACTAAGTGTCTGCTTTTGGCTCAGGTCATGATCTCAGGGTCCTGGGATAGAGCCCCATGTCAGGCTCCCTGCTCCGTAGGGAGTCTCCTCCTTCTCCCTCTGCCCCTCCCCACCGTTTATGTGCTCTCTCAAATAAAAAAAATCTTAAAAAAAAAAAGTACTAGTGGTTTGGCTTCCTCTTTTACTGCCCACCCCATCAAAAAATACGTAAGTAAAAAGTTGCATAGGCTGAGAGGTATCCTGATGGAGCAATGGAACTGTAAACATTTGTCAATGCCCAGCTATTTCTTTATTCTTGCTAGATTCTATTTTCTAGAAAAAAATACATTTGATTAGCAAATCTTCACAATTTCACAATTGAAAGCAATGCAACTGCACATATGTATGTGTTTTAGAGTCTTAGATTCCATGAGCAGAAGTCAAGATTTTGCTTCGTTCTTTGATCATATTAATAATAGTTAACTATTACTAAGGACATAGCACCTACAGGCACTCTTTACAAGCATGGTCAGTATTAGTTAATTTAATCCTGACAGGAAGGTGGTATCATTACTTCCATTTCATAGATGAAGAGATTGACATGCCATGGAGCCAAATTGCTTGCCTGAGGCCAACCTTTGTTAGCGGGTCCTGGAAGCAAGCCCAGGCTTTAGAGCTCATTTTATCCATTATACTCAATTGTCACTCAGGTTGATAGATTACCTAAGAATTGTAAAACTCTCCTAATTTTGTGCACATTGTGCAAAGAAAGATGGGGCCCTCATATTGGTTTGCCGCTTATTAGCAATGTAATTTTGTGCATCTACAAATCAGTTACAAATTCCTCATCAATAAAATGAGTAATAAAGTCTCTTCCACCACCCTAGAAGTTGTGATAATCTAATGGGAAATGAACATGGAGGGCCATCAAAGCTGTAAAGCAAGGTACAAATGTAAGGCAGAATTATATTGCACCCATACACCAGTACATTACTCATCATCATTAACACACGAAAGTCAAATGTAAAGAAAATAGCAGTTATTTTGGTGAAGTATGACTCTAAACTATAATATTATAAACCATCCAGTCTGTTAATAACACCCAACATAAAACCACCACTGATTAATCAATAAAAATCATGCAATGGTTTCAGTAAAATGTACTCTCAGGCGCACTCCCCTGACTCACATTCATTAATTACCTTGCCGTATTTGATAAGTTCCCAGCATCTGCCTGAAATGTGTTACTCTCAATCTTAAGTTATAGAGTAAAACTTTTTTGAAAACTTTAATGTTCACACTGTACATTCTCTACACTACGACATCAACAGTTCAATTGAGCCACTCAATTTTCAGTTTCCCTGACTCAACTTTTTGGAGTTTTGTAATTAATTATATTCCACTATTACTGATCATCAATTAGCTCAAAATGTTGCTGAGATAGTGAGTATGCTGAAGAAGGCAGAATTTAATGATAATTTGAGACTGGTAGGACACTAAATTTCTCTCTTGTTAATAATTAAAGTGAGATAACTTATGTTTTTATTTATAGCTTCCAGAAATATCCGGCTCATTCCTGCGCACTGCTCTGTCAGCTAATCATCAGTTGGTCAAGCTCTGACTTGGGCCATTGTGTTTTATTTTCCACACACGCCTTCAACCAAGGCCATGAAATGCAGCTCAACCAGAGGTTAAACCAGGTTAAGGTGGTCACCACATATTCTCTGGAACTCTCCACCTAGCCAAATGCTTTGATGCATAAACATATAAAGAATGAAAGGGGTAAAATTCCAATTTACCTGTTTCAATCTCCCAGATGTAAGCGGAGTCATCTGCACATCCAACAATTAAAAAATTCTCAACCGGGTGCCATTTTATCATCCTCACAGGGAAAAGGTGCTTCCGGGCATGCAGGAGGCACCTCTTCCCCTCAAGGTGAAGGAGAGCCACGGAATGGTCACTGCACACACAGCAAATTACCTGATCACTTCTTAGCTGTGGGGAAAAAGCCCCCCCAAAACAAAAACAAAAAAACAAACAAAAAAAACCCAGCATTATTTGTAAGTAAATACTCAAATGCTTTCCTTAAAATTAAATCTTTTTCCCCTAGTAACATAAAAATATTTTGTTTAAACACCATTTACAAAATGACATTTCTGCTTTCTACAGGACCTCTTCACATAACACTGTAAAGAGGAGCTTTAAACACCAAGTAGATTTTAAATTCAACAACTTATTACGGAGGTCAAGAGACACAAGTGAAAAAGGAGAATTCCAAGCCAAATCTACTTATAAGATAAATGAAGGACTTGACCATCACTCAGCAAATTCAGGCAGTGAGGCAGACATCGGAAATAATGCAGAATAAAATAAACCCCAGAACTAATTTGTTGCCACAAAAAGAAGCTATTTGTAGACACAGGCTTAGGCCCAAGGGTATCATGAGCTGATATTTTCCACTCAGAGCCTCAGAATGTGATTTGGTGCTGTTCCCAGAACTATTCAGATTCTAATCCAAACAGGAAACTCAGTGTAGACACAATCTAAAAGAGGTAAGCACTAGATAGTTCCAACTGAATGCACAGCTTCAAAGATACAAGGGCCAAAAATAGGCTCGCAGGACAAAGATTCTTAAGATACTTTTTAAAAAGTCAGCATGTGGTTACCTTGAACACAGTTTAGGACGAAGACCGACCATGCTGGGTGCTGTGAGGCTCATCTGGGAGTTTACAGGGCAGGTTTGTGCCTCACAGAGAGGGCGCTGTGTTAGTCAGCTGTCGTGGGGGTGGGTGGGTGGCTGAGGGGAGGAGGGTTAGCGGGGTAGTGCCTCTTGGTTTCTTTTCTAACCACTTTGCTATGTGGATGCTCTGTCTTTCACTAGGGCACCTAGTCAGAGTTTCAGCTGCTGTGTTTTTAAACCATCAGTTGGGATCCCTTGAGAATTGCCCTGTGCCCATTACTGACCTCTTTCTGTGGGGTGCTGGGGAGCAAGTTATTATTCCTAATTCGTTCTAAGGAGACTACAGAAATCCTGAGGGGGGAAAAAATCACAAAATGGCAGGGGTGCTGTATGGGGAACCTGGACTGTAGGATAGAGCAGATGGCACTGCCCCCTCTCTACTACCCCTTAGAGAACCTGCACAACCCATGGCCTCTAGAACAGAGAGCCCAATGTACTTCAGGAAACTTACACACACATACAAAGTGTGAACGTACACATAACACGCGAACACAGATCCTATAGCCGGAGGTCGACATACACTAGAGACCCACACTCGGCCAATCAGATTCTCTTTTCTATGCATTTGAAATTGAAAAGCTAAGAGATCACAGGAAGAAGATTAAGGAGCAATCACAGAAAACAGACTCTTGGGGTAGGGGACTTGAAGAGAAAATAACCTTGGTTCCTGAACTTAAGTTCAAATTTCACTGGGTCCTTGTTGTAGTGCTTTGTTTTGTGTGTCTAAAATATTGCCTCTTATACCCTTTCAATAAACTCCTTTCTTATTTGGCTTGGTTTGGAGTTTAGTCATTTATGACTCAGGCAGAAGTAAAAGGGGTCAGGATTTTGACTACTGTCCTGGAGCTTTGAGGAAAAGAAAAATGATTAAAAAAAAAAAGAAGAAGAAGAAGAGGGAACTTCAGTAATAAAAGACATATCAAAGTATCCCAAATCACCATATGGAAGTCTTTTTTAAAGTCTCTTCACTTGGTTTCACTGATTTGTTTAATCATTTGTGTTACTGAAATATTTCTTTCATTATGTCTTATTTCAAAAATACGGTGTAAGTTTTCTCTGAGTTTACTTTGCAGCTGATTTTTTATGTTATTACAGAGAAATATAATTTTGACAAGTCAATCAACTGATTGACAAACTCAGGAAACTCAAAAGTTGATTGTTCATATTTTAACAAAGATGTCAGCTTTGTGGAAGCTAAATTTAAGTTTATATTACATGTGAAAATTATATTTGAAAGTATTTCCTTTTGTCCTGCACAAGATAGATGCTCAGAAATTTGTTAAACAAATGAGAGAGCAAACAAAAATCTATTTAAGAAAAAAAATATATAACTATCCATATTATTATAAAAGTATATTATTCAAGGCAAACATTATTTTCTAATTTATAGATTCCTATATATTTGAATTGCTTCTACACTATTACTTTTATTTAAAAAATAATTAAAAAAATAAAAATGAGAATTCCATTAAGATATAGAATTAGGGGAAAAAAGAAAAAAAGAATTAACTGGCTTTTGTAAAGACAAGAATTGACAAAATCCTTGCTTTAGAATCAAATTATTTGCATAAATTATAATAATAATAATGCATATAAAAATTAGAAAGGAATTCATAAAAATTATCCAGTTGTAGTATGGGTACATAGAACTTTTTTCCGTGGGAAAATGGGTTAATTGCCCTTATGTTTTTTTAATATGTAACATAAATTTATGTTATGTTTTACTCTTTGTCTTAACTTACTCTGAAGTTCTCTGGTGACATCAAAAGACTTGTTACTGGACCAGCTTCCAAAAAGAATTTATGCAAAATTTCTTCAGTAAAGATATTCCACAAGATGACACACGAGTCCTGGTCCCCAGACACAAGCCAACTTTGGTCTAATTTCGAAGAGAGACCATGTGGGTAAAGTAATGAAGTAACACTTTGGTGATGGCCTTTGAGAACTTTGTAAGGAAGGGAATCTGGAAAACAAACACCCAATAATGAAAAAAAATTTTTTTTGCTCAAGAAATAGTGCTAACATTTTCTTTTATAAAATTTTAATGCAAAGAAAATACGTATAATTAAACCTAGGCAGTTGGTTAAAAAAAAAAAAATGAATGAACAACCCTTGGACCATCTCAAAAGGCAAGTACCTCCTCATAAGCTAGGTCATGCTTTTGATGAAGTCTGGTTGTTCTAAGTCTGCTAATTCTTTAAGGATGTTAGCAAGTTAGCCAGCACCAATGTTAGTTTAGTTAGCAAGTTAGCCAGCACCAAAATCAGCTAGCACCAATTCCAGTGCCATTAAATAGCAAAGGCTGTTCTAAAAGAATGAACAATTCACACATTTTGCTTCTACAAAAATTAATCTCAGGACTTCACTGTTGCTCTTCCAATGAGCATAACCAAGTCTAGTATAAAAGAAAAGCATAGTTTCTCAGAACAATTTTGCCTTAAGAAATATTAGAGATCACCTAGTTTTATCTCTTTGTTTTATCGATCAAGTACCAGAGGTGCAGAGAAGTTAAGTGACTTGGATCCAAGTGTAAAAGAGCACGGCGTAATGTTTGAGAGCAGAGCTTTGCTGTTACACGAATCCAGCTTTGGTCTTCTAGGTATGTCCCTTACTAGACAGGTCACCATGACAAGCTTCTTTTCCCCTCTAAGTCACAGGTACTGTACATGAAAAACTTGGGATAATAATAATAGCACTTACTTCACACAAGACTGTTGTGTGGAATAAATATGATAATGCCCTTCATTTCCTAGCCCTGGTACTTGGTAGGAATGTAGGTATTGCATACCAGAGCTGTACTAGAACACAGGGCTACTGACGCCCAGTTTCCATACTGCTTCTTACATCATCATTAGCTAAAACTTAAAAAAAAAAAAAAAGGACAAGACCACAGACCACAAACCCTCTTTACTCAAATTGAAAAAGAGTCCCAAAGAATCATTGTTACGTCTATTAAAGAATCATTAGTTACTTCTATTCCATGAGGCACATCCTCCCTTTATATCCCTTAGCAAAGCAAGATGAATATTAATTCAAATGTTCAGGTCAAATGCAGGTTTGTGTTGGTTTTATGGATAAGAAAAAATTGGCCTAGATAAAAAGTGCTAAGGTCTCAAGCTTTTTCACTAACTCTTTAACAGCAGCTATTGAGCTGTGTAGCAGTATATTACCTGTCCTCTGTTCATTGCTATTTACTCCTCTATCTTAGGTAATCACTGAACATAAAACAATAACATTGAATAAGTAGCAAAAGTAAGCTGAGAACAGTAACAAGATGTGTCTTAAAAAGTGAGATTTGGCTTTTACTCTTAAGGACCTTGCAGTCTAGTAGTATCCATGCGTTAAAAAATATCAAGTATCTACACATCCCCAAATCTCAAGCGCTTCCTGGATATTCCTTCCTTTACATAAGACAAATTACCACACAACAGTATTTATTTAATAGGTATTCACTGTTGCAATGCACAAAAAATGTATTGGAACATATCTACATTTCATTAACAAAAAAATTAAAAAATTAGAACAGGAAGATACCATTTTCTCCTGATTGGCAAATACTAAAAAGTTTAATTGCACACAAAGTTGGCTCAGGTGTGGGGAAAAGGCATTTTTATAGGCTGTTAGTGGACATACATATACATAGATGTATGTTCTCTGGAGACCATTGTTAAGATATATTTTCAGAATTAAAAATACTCGTAAATGTCGATTCAGTAATTCTACTCCTGAGAATTAATACTATAGATATCCCCACATATATATGCAAAGATGGTAAATTCAGCATTGCCTCCAGTAGCCGAAGACCAGAAAAAATGAAACACCTATTAATAGGAGATTTTTTTAAAATTAAAGTTTATTATTATTAGTCATTTAAATGGAACCCATAAAGAATGTGCTCCAAAATATTTTATTAAGATATGCTTCAGGAGATTTCAGTAAAGTGTATAGACTATGCCTCTATTTGTGTAATATTATTAAAAGAATGCATATTGCTATGTTGGTATGCACTTGTATATGCATAGAAAATTTCGAGGAGGGTATAAAGAAACTTACTAGCAGTTGCCTTTGTTGAAGGGAGCTGGAAGATCAAGGAAGAAGAGAAACATATTTCCCATTGTATAACCTTCCACTTGACTTTAAAAAAAAAACTAGGTGTTTTTACTTTAATATTAAAATATGTACACATTAATTAGCAAATAGTAGCAAATTCTTTAAGCTTCAGGAATCTTCTTAGTACAGCTAGTTAAAGTTGAAGCTTAAATAAATTAAATAAATAGGGTTAAATAAAATTCAATGACCTTTTAATAAAGAACCGCCTTCTAGAAGTCCTGCTTTGGCAGCATTCAAACCCTGTGTAATGAAAATTGTCCCATCTTCACAGCCACATATTAGTTTATCAAGACTTGGAACATACTCTGATGAAGTGACTCCGACTGTTCCAGTCCCAGAGACATGGTCAATAATACTTTGGGACATGGTATGATGCTTATCAAAATTATCTTGAAGGGTCCATGTGGCAGTTATTGGTATCTCTAAAAGGAAAACACATAAAAAAAGGGAAAATTCGGTTTATAAATTCATCATAGATATGGAAAATGTTATCAAGGCACCATCCCTTGGGGTACCTAGAGGCTCTTTTGCCATCCTAACAGTGACTAACTGCAGAAGAGTTCTCCTGTCATCCATTGTCTTTATTCCAAATGCTATTTCATTGGTCCTCTCTCCTTCAAGGAGCCTCAGAAGAATAGGTGTGTATTCGTGAGTTCATTTTAGACTTAGGTCACCTAAAAAGAACTGAGAAACTCTTGCAGTGATGTAAAGTGTTGGTCCAATCTCATAAATTCTCTATGTGTCTCAGCAACATTAAGAAGGAAAACTGGGGGTCTCTTAGTTATGTGAGGAAAATGGAAGAAACGTATTCTTTAAATATCAAGGGTATGAATATCTCAAAATTGCTCCTGGGGAATTTTCTATGAGTACCAAGAACACTGGTTATCATTTTGCATAGCTTGCCACCCAACCATTTGAACTGGGCCTCAAGTAGGCTTAGGAAGGGAGAGAAGTTTGGACTCAGGAGCAAAGGGGGCAAGTCAAAGCCAACCTACCTTTCTATGAAAGAGAACCCAGGTCTTTCAGTACACATGCCACAGTGACTATGGAAACCTAGAAACCAAACCTGAGACAAACATCAAGTGCTGTCGTAGATGACTATGGTTCTACTTAAAAAGAAGATTAATTAGATGCTTACTTAATTCTGCTGCTGGCTGTGGAACATAGGTGTGAGAAATCCTAGGTTCACCATTAGGTGGCCTCAGCAGGGGCATGGTATGTATTTTAACTCTTAAAACTGAACTTGTGAGAAACTTTTCCATGCACTGTACCAAGTTCTACATCTATTTTTTGATCCATATCTTTTTAACCTAGGACTATTATGAACCATTTTGAAAACATCTGGGACAAACACACTAAAAGTTATACCAGTGATTTTGCTAAACAGTGGAAAGTTGCACTTAGAAATTCAAGTATTGAATACCTTGTTTCTGCTCTTCCCCAGACAAGGATTCACAGAGATGACTTAATGATTTGGGAAAAAGGGAAAAAGAGTAAGACAGCCTTCCTCAATTTGGAATATGTGGTCTCAGGACTTTGAAGGTTCTCCACAATAATGTTTACTCTAATGACTTCAATTTTGTATTCTAAGAAAAACTAAAATAAATAAATGCTAAATGTTTTAGTGGCCAAGTTTATATCTGTTCCTGTTGTTCCAGGCAGCTGCAACTATCCAACAGAGAAATTGGTTGAAAAGGTACAGGATGGGGCGCCTGGGTGGCTCAGTCATTAAGCGGTTGCCTCCAGCTCAGGTCATGATCCCAGGGTCCTGGGATTAAGCCCCACGTTGGGCTCCCTGCTCAGTGGGAAGCCTGCTTCTCCCTCTCCTACTCCCCCTGCTTGTGTTCCCTCTCTCGCTGTCTCTCTTTCTCTGTCAAATAAATAAATAAAATCTTAAAAAAAAAAAAGGAAAAGGTATAGGATATAGGCACGACAAATTCAAAAATATTGAGTATGGTGTATCAGCCTATCGTACATTCATACTGTAAGCATTCATTTCAATAAAACGCCATTCCTGTTAAATTGATGTTAATTTGAATTATATTGGTTTTATTATTGTACAAGATCTACAAACATCATGTTTGGGGTGCCTGGGTAGCTCAGTAGGTTAAGCATACAACTCTTGACTGCTTAGTCAGTTAAGTGTCCAACTCTTGATTTCGGCTCAGGTCATAGTCTCAAGGTCGTGAGATCGAGCCCTAGGCTGGGCTCTGCACTGGGTGTGGAGCCCTTTTGGGATTCTCTCTCTCTCTCCCTCTGCCCCCAAAATGTTTATACCTACCTTTAAGTTGACATCTAATGCGTAGTGTACATGAGAAAAATCTGTCTTATTTGTAGCCTTGTGTGACACAAATGAGAAAAATACTGAATTAATTACAAACTCATTCTCAGAAGACATATGATTATAAATAGATTAGAAATTATCTTACCTCTAGGAGAACCATCAAACTTGGATACAGGAACATCAGGGATATGCCACAAAGTAATTCTTCCTGAGACTGCTCCAGAGAAAAGTACCTTATAAAAAGGCTCTTTCCGTTCATTCATGTAGCCCATAACAAAGGAAAGGCTCTGGTCCAAAACAAAAAGTTAGCTTTTATGTAGAAAAAATATCTAAATATAAAATGACAACCACTGGCTTAAAATGGAGGGACAAGACTTCATAGATGAAGTCTTGTTTCCATTTTTTTCCTGGTCTTTCAAAAATTCCAAGTAACTTAAGTGAAATAATCTCTTACTCAAGACAAAAAAAATTGATAAAATAGAAGCAAAGTCATCAGCTAGACTTCAGAGAGTTTAACATTTACTGAAGATGTTCTGTCTGCGTATGACACATACTGTTGGGGGCTTTCCATCCATTCAGCTAAATAGTCCTCACAATAATTCTGTGAAGTTGGTACTATCATTGTCTCCAGCTTACAGATGAATAAACTGAGAGTGAAGACGTTGATTTACCCAGAGTGAAACAAACAGCATTGTGCTTTGGAGTCCAATAATTCTGACTCAAGAGTCCATGTCTTCATGACCATACTCTACTGCCCACTAAGGCGGCCTGATTTCTTTATGGCCCCTTGAGTTCCAATTGTCAATTAAAACAGCAACAACTAATATTTGTATGGTAATTTTGTTTTACCAATATGCTTTCTACTTTCTGTTGACTATTTTTCAGATTTAATATATTTGATTTTAAATATTCTAAGTGGGCACATATAAAAATGAGTCCATAACATATAAATAAATAAGTAAACAAACACAAAAATATTATATTAGTATAAATAAATATGTAGCTAGAGTTTATATTAATATATATTATATGTTTATGTACGTGAAGTTATAATATTGCTGAGGCAGAGTGTGAATATTGGGCACCAGAGTTCTGCAAGATACGCTTTTAGTAGTGAATGAGTCTAGAATCTCCCTAGTACCTCGGTGCAGTGTAGATGTTGTTTGGGCAGACTTGCATACAGAGATTCTGCACAAGGGATCAAAATAATGAAGCGATTATAAAAATAAAGACAAACACTTCTTGTGAAGTACAAATAAAAGGCACCCTGGAAAGAAAGCCAACTGGGGTGCTAGAATTAAAGAAGTCTACAAAAGTGATAGTTCCTAGTCAGAAAATAGGCTTGAAGGTCAGGACTTTGATGTATTATTGGAAAAATTCTATAATATATCTGTAGAGAATATTAAAGGCCAAAACACTGCTCTATTTAATCCTCACAACAAAGCTACAAAGTAAGTAAACATGGTTATTATTCCTGGTGTGGAGATAAGAAAACCAAGACAGGAAGAGAAAAAGAAAGGAATCCAAGACCATGCAAGCAAGATGTATAATCCTCTATCGTCTCCCAAAATGAGAGCATTGCAGGAGAGAAAACAGTTCCTATGAAGTCAGTTCTCTGAATAAATCTTTTTTTTTTTTTTTTTAAGATTAAGAAGGCACTTTGGAGTCTTATACTTGTCAGGCCATCACTTTTGTAGGTGTTAGAAATGGTGTTGATAAAATTTGGGTAAACTGGCTTCTTAAACTCTCTTGACCTTGAGGAAACTTAGCACTGACTAGTCCAACTCCCTCAGGATTTTGATCTGGGAATGAGGCTCCAGAGAGGAGGGTGGTTACTCAGGTTGGTGGTGGGCAGCACGTGTCCACCCTCGCAGCTTGGGGCACTGCCCCTGCAGCTCACACTCCTGGGCTACTGTCAATCCCTCTGCCCTCACTTCTCAACCCACTCCTTGTCGCCTCCACCCCCATCCTTCCCAGGGGTTCCTTCTCCAGTTCTGCTGTTGACCTGCAAACCCCCTCAGAGCCCCTCACCATATGAATTCTAATTTTTCATCACAGTCCCCATACACATCACAAGGAGCACTCGTTTTCTGAGAGGGAATACCTCTAAGAGGTAATAAAATAGTCTTTAAGAGTGAATTCTCTTGGGTTAACTGCCTGGATTCAAATCCTGGTTTAGTACGTACCAACTCTATTAAAAGAGCCAATTACTTGATCTGGACAATTTACTTAACCTCTCTGTCTCATTCTCCCTAACTGTGAAAGAAGGCCAATAAAAGCACCTATTATATGGGATCGCTGTCAGGATTAATGAGTTGCTAAAGGTGAGGTGTTTAGAATGGTGCCATGCATTTGGTACACACTCAGTGAATATTAACCATTCTTATTATCCACTGTTCAGGACAATGAGAAACTTGCTCCAAAGGCCCCCTGCCAGACTCTGGGGCCAAACAGCCTAAGTTCAAATCCTAGGAATTAACCTCTCTGAACATCAGTTTCAAAGTGTGGTCATGGTGGGAAAGCATGTAAATGAAGGAGTGTCTGTTTGACAATAATAAGGCCTTGGACATAAAGTTACCTAATATCGTCATCATTGTTAATACTCTTAGTTCATGCACCCAAATTCCTTGTCTGCAATCCTCAGGTTGTTTCTAGCCCAGCTACTCCCACCTCAGCATTTCAGGGTTACTCCATAGCTAAGACCCTGGAAAGCCCAGTACCTCATCTCAACAACCAAGACCCCTGTCACTGGCCTCAGTGATCATCAGCTGTGATCTGAAGCTAGGGAGACTCTCATAAACTACGGAAAGGAAGGGAGAGTGTCATTTGGTACTACAACTTCATCAGCAGATATGTTCCTAGCATCATAAATGTTAACTCTGGGTACACGTTATTGTCAAACATTAAGATTTGATTCCAAAAGAAGTGTCTAGTTAATACTACATATTTATAGAACCCCTTTTTCTAAACTCATTGTACCTACCAAGCTCATCTCCCCACCCCACCAAAATGATACCTTTTAACTGCAGGAGACTAAGAAGTCTTATATTTAGTGAATATTGGGGATGTTTTGAATAAGGAGAATAATGTCAGACTTTAATTTCTTGGCTGGACAAACGGCAAGCAAGGGCGTAAGGATGGGCACACCAGCTTCTTTAAGATTCCTATTATTCTAGTCATATTTCACTGGCTTCCAAGTACTTCCCACTTTTAAGATAAAGAAGTAACTGTGGTTGTCTAAACAAGAATTGTTGACAGAAGACCCATAAATCTATGTCTTTACATTTTGAGGAACAAAATAAGATGGCTTCCCTTAAGATTAGTATCTTTTATGTTAATTTGTAATTGCTATCCTTTTTCTGCATAGCAGTGTATAGCATTGATATTTGGAGTAGACTGGAAGCTCTTAAAGGACACTACTTATATTTTAGCTTTTAGGGAAAACTGCTTTATCAGAAATGCATTCTGGAGCTAAAAGAAAGAATAGGTAGGCAGGTCCTTTAAAAAATGACTAAAAGTGCTTTTCTGAGTAAGCCACAATACTGCTTTAATGACCAACTGCAAAACAAGGCTCGAGTGCCACCCACAAATGACTTTAGAAATAGTGCCTGATGCCACAATTCTAAAGTTTGCCTATGCCGCGATGGCACTAAGAGTTCTGATTCTTGGTTGGCACCTGCTTAATGAAGTTTTTGCAACAAAACCTTGCAGATATGTTAAAGGGACAATCACGGAACTATAGGATCTCCAACAGCAATGCTATCTAATTAAGCAAAACATTACTCTGTAAAAAATAACATGCTTCCTTGGTTGATACATCAGTAATCCAAAACTCCTCCATTCTCCATGAAATACTTCTTTGGATAATTAACTGATGACCAAGTCCATAGGTTAACAACAACAACAACAACAACAAAACAACCTCACTTTGGTTAGCACTACTAATATAAAATAACTTTAAATGTTCAGGCTTCCTGGAGTGTTAAAGATATAATTCAGTCAAGTAAAAACACATAATTATATCCTCAACTCTGCCAGGAATCACAAATATATTTGTTTTTGTTTTAGCAAGAAAATTCATTCAGAAAAAGAGCTAAATATACGCAAAAAATGGTAATATTGAGTAAAAAAAAGCAGGATATAAACCATCTGATTAAGTGTAAAAATTGGATCAGATACATCAAAATGATAATAACTTTGCATCAAACCATTTATCCAAAGGGTCAGTGAAAAATGTATGTGTGTGGGTGTTTAACTTTGGTAATTTTTCTATAATAAATATATATTGTTTAATCAGACTTTAAAAGATACATTTTTCAAAGGCAACGTTTTCTCTTCAGTACCCATTAACAGTTAGATTTGATTTTCTCATTGATAACTTGCTGTGGTTCTTCAGTTCAACTTTTTCAAGTCTGACTCTGCTACAGACAAAGCAACACTTAACTAAGATGCGGAGTGAAACAGTTTTGAGGCAGTCACTCTCTCCTTGCATTACCTTATTTTCCTGCACAGAAGTAGAGCACAGTAAATGAGGATAAATTGTCTCTTTAAGCACTCTTCCATCAGCAGGGTATAGGCTTTTGGAAAGCCCACTGCATGGTGAAAAATAAAAAGCAGAGTTTAGAACTTTGGAGTTCTTTATTCGTTTTTTTTTTTTTCCTCCTCCCACATTCAAAAGCCGGATGGTACCATTCAAGTTTCTAAACTCTAGTTAGAAATTGTTGGGTTAATAATTACAAGTGACTTTTTGAAAACCCAGCACCAGCTGTACAAGTTATACATGGTTAATCTCATTCCTTCATCCCCTGCTGTTTTATACAAAGGCTGAAGCCTACCAAGCCCAGAGTAAATCTTCTAGTGCCAAAGTTGTTTTGTTCTGGTTTTTGATCATGGGCGGCATGCAGGGATTTTTCCATAATAAACCTCCCAAAGTTCATTTTCTACCTGAATGTTTTGTATGCCGCTCCCATCTGAGCCCACCTGTTCAGCAGCTGATAGATATAACTGTGACCATCTTCTGTCCAGATGATGATTCTGTGAGCAGCAAGCACCTCTCCACCAGCAAAAAATTGCCCACTTCTACTAACTTCAGTCCGCAGAAGGGAAAAATCACAATAATCATAAACCTAAAATACAAAATTAATGACACACATTAACAAAAGCTTCTAATCTAATCTGCCAATGAGATGAAAGATAAATTATGCTTATCAAGACCATTTAGATGGCAGTGTTAATGCGATAATATATTAAATATTAATAACAGGACACACTGTACTCATGTACCAAGATGATATTTTACTGGTACTTATTTTTTCCCACTTATATTAAGGTAGGTTTCAGTGAATAAGCTTTGTACCATCCCAGAATGTGACCATTAAGCACAGAGATCAAAAATCCCAAAATTTACATATAATTTTATTTCTTCCATATGGTAGTCCAACTTTAAATTTTTAAAATTTATTATACAAAAAAGTTTATACAGTTGAAAACTTTTGTTAGACCACATACTTTATATTTTTGTTCAAAAATATATTATCAACATATAAGTTAAGACAATATAGTTTTATTAACTGGGTCAGGTGTATGGAACACTAAAGAAAAAAGGGATGCCATCAGATGATATAATAACTTAGTTTTTCTTTCTTATTGGAGATATCAGTGAATATATTCACAAGAAAGGAATGCATATTCCTTAAAAATGAATGTAGTGACTAAGCAGAAAAAGAAAACAAGTCTAAAAATAAAATCAGTGTATGTAGGTGAAAAGTATTAATTTTCTTTTTAGTTCTAAAGTGCAGGCATTAAATTTTAAAAATAATCTAGAGATAAATGCTCACTATAATAATAGTTTGTTATTAATAAAATTAGGATATATTTTAGATATATAATCTCCTGAGAAGCAAAACAGCTGCGTGCAGGGAGAGGAAAATTGATAAAAGTGAGTTATAAAAGACAAATCATTCCGTGCTCTGATAATAATATAGAGTTTGGATCATATTTAAATCAAACTCATAATTATTGCATTGAGCAAGAAAAAATTACATTTGTATATCACTGGTATTAATACCTTCCAACATTTAGAAAATACCACCAGTAAAAGTCTCTCCGTATATGTGCAAAATCGTATTGTCCGGCAGTTCAGGGAGTCGAGAAATTTGGATTCCTTTTCATAGACATCTTGCTTTTCCTTCAAAAGTAATAGGAATATTTTAGTACTAGTTCTAGGTAATTTATACACGACTGTATAAGAAGACTTGCCCCATCGTACACCTGAAGTAGATCACACCATTTTTATAAAAAACCACCCCAGTTTTCTTTTGAGTTTTCTGAAATAAGAAGTTATTTTGCAAAGGAAATCATAAGCAGGATTCCTCATATAATCATCCAACAAACATTCTGGGGACTGTGCTGGATGCTGAGAATGTAAAGATATGAGTAAGTTTCTAATTTTCAGACATGGCAGAAAGATAAAACAAAAAAAGTAAAATATTAAAGAAAAAACCTGCAGTACCTTAACTGCTAAAATAGAAAAATGAATAAAATGCTTTGAAAAACAAATAAAAGAGTGGCCAACATAGGACACCTAGAATACTATATTAGCAATAAGTTTCTGATAATGCTGGTGTGTGTTTCTTGGGCTCATTATGCTAACATAATCCCTAGGCTTCCCCAACCAAGAAATTCCAAAGGAGAGTTCAGATCATAAGGTAGCTGAAACAATTTTATCATCAGCATAAATACTACGACTGTTTTCTCAGCCACCACCTCAACTTGTAGCCGAGTTGATGCAGGGAGCAGGTAAATATACTGGACTCTCAGTGCATGTGACCCCCCAGCCGTTCACAGTCATCTCCCTGCTATCACTCACATAAACTCAGAAGAAAGGCGTCTTTCTTTCTGCTGTAAGGCTCGGAAAGATATTCCTCTATGACCTATTTATTTATTTCTTTTAAAATGTAACCAGTGTGTGTGTATGTGTGTGTGTATAAATAAAAATATTTGTATATGCCCTGACAACAGGTTGGAAGGATACAATTGAATTGTTACCAATGCCTACCCCTTGGAAGAGTGATAGGGGGGAAGTACATGGAGATAGAATTATTCATTTCTACATTATTTGAACTCCTTTTTTAAAAAGATTTTATTTATTTGTATGAAAGAGAGAGAGAGAGAGAGAGCGCATGCACATGCGCACGAGGTGAGCGGAGAGGGAGAGAGAGAAGCAGACTCCTTGCTGAGTGGAGAGCCCTATGTGGGGCTGGATCCCAAAACCTGATATCATTATCTGAGCTGAAAGCAGATGCTTAACCGACTGAGCCACCCAGGCACCTCAACATTATTTGAACTCTTAACAGTGAATGGGTAACACCTTTATAATTAAAAAAATTTCAATAAATATGCTTGAAATTAGAGAATAAAAAGTTTCACAAGCCAACCTGAATGCTGTTGATAGATGAAGAGAGATCCCATACTTTGAGCTCACCCGCTACTGATACCACCAAGAGAGAATCTTCTGTAAAAACAATAAAGGTCACGTATAAGCTGACCCCTGTTATAACTGGTTGCTGTAAAGATCACAGCATAGTCATTTAAGGATTACGCAGGATTACATAGGTGAAAATTATTCAGCCTTGGGTTTTTTTTTTATAAAAAATAAACATTTTAGATCACATTTTAAATTTGTTTTAAAATTTCAAAGTGACCCCCATGTAATAGAAGAGCACCGCTAAGGGCAGAACTACGTTGAAAATCATTATGTTGTCAATCTTGCACCTTCTTATTTCAGAAACAAGTAAGGAGCCATTACGGAATTTGAATTCTCTCATTACACGAATCAGAATTCTCTACTACATCCAGAAGATACAGCAAGGCAAAAGTTCCAAGAGTCTTGCTAATCCACAACAAATGCATGCTTGTCACTCTTGAAATGTACCAATGAACTGAGTCATGGAAACAGTCTCCTCTTTTCATTTCATCTTGACCTCTTGCTGACTTTCTAATGACTTGAACCACTGGTATGAGTGTTCTCAGTTTTCTTGATCTGGCTTAGAGAACTGTCCCCACCAACAGATAAACATAAAGGAGTATTCTGAACTCTTGCCCATTAGTTTAACAAATCGTTCAAAAGTGGTTATTTTTATATGCACTCTCTTAGTGTTATATAATACCCAACTATTACCTTGAATTCTCATGGAGTGAACAATGCACATGCAGTTGATCCAATCAGGAGACTGAGACGATATGAAAGTGTGAATAACAGCCAAACTTCTGGCATCAATGATAAGAACATCTTGATATTCTCCACAACACAAAAGCCAACCTTCCCCTGTCATCCGGAATGAGCAGTGGTAATACTATGAAAATGGATTTCAAAGCAAAGAGTTAATTATCATTAGCAATTAACATAATTTGGGCTATGGTGAAGACTTCTCTGGATTTTAGTTTTAGCATCTATTCAATTAAAGTATTTACTGGCTACTGAATAGCAAGTAAAGTTTCTTTTAGCTCAATTATTCCATATTTTTGAAGCATCGATTTGGGACTTTAGTCTCATTTGTAATTCACCATTTTTCTGGAGGAAGGGGGATCTTTCAGGAAGAAAGAATCTTATTCCAAGTTATGGAAAGCTCACAATTGTTTTATTTCTAGAATGCTATGTAGAATTAAACAACAACAACAAAATTAGGTTCCTTCTTCTAGCGACATTACTATACGTTAAGAAGAAATGAAAGTGTCTGAAGAGTGTGTAAGGAATTCTTATGCCAAATAAGTTTTGAGAAGAGCTTTTATCAAAGATTGAGTAATATATTGTACCCTTGACAAATTCTCTTACTGTGCAAGTTTTGGTCCCAGAAACGACTTTGTGAATATTGCAGTGCAAGTCATCAATGCCAAAAGCTATGAGTAAAATATAAAAAACACTGTGAGCACCATTGGTATAATGCAACTGCCTCACCTGTATGATTGGAGTCCATCTACCAAAAGCCAAAATCTGTTTTAAATATGGGAGATGATTACAAAGGTATAGCGATCCTTTTTATCTTTTTATGAATAAGAAATTCAGAAATTAAGAACCTATCCACCCAAAAAAGGTTAAAATTGAAGACAAAAAACTTTTTTGCTTTATAAAATAGCATGTCATTAAAACTGAATCTTTCCATGTGTGTGTGTCTGTGTGTGTGTTGTGAGTGTAACGAAGAAAAAGTTAAAAATTATCTTTCGAATTTGTCTATTAGATACCAAAATAAAGAAAGAATCAGAAAAAAAAAGCTTGAGTAGTCACTTTTAGGAAAGAAAAATGCCAAAATAACAGATGATAACTGACACTATTCTACTCCAGGGACAAAATAAAAATCAAAGGAAAAAATACCTTCCAAAAACATTTCTTTAAATGTGTGCTTTGCAAATGCTCTAAAGGAGTTCCAGAATCCGGCAATGTTCTGAAGGAAGGGAAGGTACTTACACAGACTGCAGTGTGCCTGTAAGGAAGAGTGGCCTTCTCCACGCACTGTCCATTGGTGACATTCCAAACACACATCTCCCTAGCAGAGATAACTTTGCATTATTCTCTGTCATTTCTACTCAATTGGCTGAAATAATTTTTGTGTCACCAAGTTTTTCTTTAGTGCTGCACTTAAATGCAACCTGATCATTTATGTGGCATTTTGTTACAGATTACTGAGCAAGAAAATGTTGTGGTCATTAGCAGGGATGACATACTGTATCTGTGTCTTTTTGTTTGGGTAATTACACCCTACCGCCCGCCTACAAACCTTACTTTAGCGCCAACCTGACCTAAAACAAATTGTGTGGATCCAGCTATCACAGTCTGTTAGAGTGATAGTACAACAGTCTTTTCATGGAAACTGCATCCTTTTGAAAATGGTTTATTTCACCGAACTTAAACTACATATTCTGAAAAGCATAATGCATCGAGGGCTGCATCTTCTGGAGCTGAGGTATCATTTTTATAAAAATAAACAGTGCCACCAAGAGGCTACATTTGGTCTCTCATTGATAGGGTTTACTTCTTTGCTTATCCTGAAATGTTGAAATCACACTTGCCACTACATATTTAGAGAATTCTCATTGTTTAGAAAACTCTGACTTGCTTTCCTGTATGTTACAAGGATGTACATAAAATTATGAAATACAGTGACAAAATACATCACCCAGCGTAGGGCAATTTAAATCTACATGATTTCCGTTCACAAAAACCAGAACGGCTGTTTCAGAGTTGTTTGGTAATATCCTTCAGTTTTGACACTTTCAACACATAAGCAAAACTTTCCATGAAAGAATAAATGAAACCTTTATTGGCTTTAAGGGAGAAGCTGCTATTAAGAAGCAAAAGAGA
This sequence comes from Eumetopias jubatus, assembly GCF_037043125.1. Taxonomy (NCBI): domain Eukaryota; kingdom Metazoa; phylum Chordata; class Mammalia; order Carnivora; family Otariidae; genus Eumetopias; species Eumetopias jubatus. The sequence goes on from NW_028274813.1 coordinate 94,675,239, forward strand.
TGAATTAATAATAGTAAATGCTAGATGCATTTGGTGTTTTGCTGGACTTTTTGTTTTTCTGGTCAGACACTGGACATCAATCTTTAAATCAATGGTTCTCAACCTGGGGCGATTTTGCCCCCCAAAGAACATTCGACAATGATAAGAGATATTTTTGATAGTCACAACTAGGAACACACTACTGGCATCTAGTGGGGGAAGGCCAGGAATGCTGCTAAATATTCTAGGATGCACAGGATGGCCCCACAACAAAGAATTCTCTGGTGCTCCAAAATATAATCAGTACTGAGGTTGAGAAACTCTGTTCTGGATATAGAAACAAAATATTCATAATTTTTTTCTCTGTTTATATCCGACTTTATTCCAAAAAGGATTTGAGGTAATATGAAAACTCATGCAACTCAATAAAACAAGGGAAAAGTGTGTGTGTGTGTGTGTGTGTGTGTGTGAAAAATAAAACTGGGAAAGAGGTAGAAATTGAGATAATATATCTCAAAGGTAAAAAAAAGTCAAAGGTTAAAAAAATAGAACTTAACTTGCTATTAATATAAAATTTTAGCTTCATAAGGAACTGGAGTTTATTAGCATAGTTCTCAACCCTAGCTGTGCATCACCTGCGCATATTTCTAAAATTGTCCATAGAGATTCTAATTCCACAGCTCTGTGTTGGAGTCCCGGCATATAGGTTTTGCCAAGCTCTTGGTCAGTTAGTCTGTTTCTAGGTAAGTCTATCTCCAAACCAGTGGTTCTAAACTGGCTATACATGAGAATTATCAGCAAACTTTTTAAAAATACTGATGTCTGGGTCCCAACCCAGACATCAAGCCATGCTAATTAAATCACATTTTCCAAGGTTGGAGCCTGGGCATCAGTAAAAGCTCTCTTGGTGATGCTAATGTTTCTAAATTCTCCTGGATCTAATGCTTTCCCTATTTGTTTTCTTATTATCTTATTTTCTATCTTAAAGTTAAAAAAAAAAAGTAATACAAAAATACCACAAAGCAAAAACTGACTCTTTGCCTATCAATTCTTCTTAAGGAAAGAAAGCAAATGTGTTGTGTACCAAAAGTAGCAATGACATTGTAGCTGGAACTGTACAAGTTACATACTTAATAAGAACACAGAAAAATTGACTATTAAAATGTACATTCGTCTTTTCCTTTTGAAATACTATCCCCAACGTTTCTACTGAGATCACCTTTAATTACATAAAAAATGTTTAACAATTTCCAAAATTTTTAAATTCTTGATTTTTTTTAAATTTCATTGAAAAGAACACAGAGGAAAATATCTACAACATATAAAGTTACAAAACTGCTAAATTCCCACTAAATTCCTGGAGAAAAGGCATTTTTTTCCTTATTCAATTCTACATCCCCACCTCAGCACCTCAATAAAAAATTCATCCAGTGGATAAATAGATCAGTTGCCATTCTTCTGTCCACTTTTCTACTTTCATAAATACACTATTTTCTCTTGGCCCCATTCCTATTCTTATATTTGTGTGCTTATAAAACTGTTATGATTTCTATTTTAATGCAACATCTAGAGGGAGAGGAGATAAACATGGTTTGCCATCTTGAATTCCAAGTCCCTTATATTCTTCAAACTCTTTTTTCTCTTGTCTTCCATTACACTTCCATTACACTTCCATTACACATTCACTGGCCTTCTCACGTTCCATTTTTATGCTGCTTTAAATGCTGATTTTCCTTAGATTTTTGTCTTAGGCTTTCTTACATTCTCACATTTCACACTCTCTCTGGGTGAATTATCTACTCCCATCACTTCAGGTACCATGTACATGACGTTGGAAGCCCAGACCTCTTCACTGAGCTCTAGATTTCTACATGCAACTAGCTATTAGATATCTATGTGGATGATATGGGAGACTCCACATCCTCATATGCACAGTGAAGCGTAACATCCATCCTCCTTAGTTTCCTAACCTCATAATTAACTGGTATCATCACCAATGGGTTTCCCAAGTCATTCTTGACATCATACTTTCTCTCACTGCCCCCATTATAGGATACTCACTACACCAGATATGTTCTCTGAACAAGCAGCCTCAGCACTGTCCAGGAGTGTGTTAGAAATGCAAGTTCTTGAACCTCAGCCCGGACCTACTGAACCCATACCTCTGGGAGTGGGGCCCAGAAATCTGTATTTACACAAGCTCTTCAGGTGGTCCTGATGTAAGCTCAGGTTGGAAGAACATGGTTCTAGAAGACTCTAAGACTGGGTGCCTGCCTAACTTTCTGGTCTCATCTCCTGCTGCTGACTGAAAATTTTATTAATAAGTAATAACCCTCTTTATCAATGCCAAGGCTTTTTTGCCTTAAGGTTTTATTAACTATGTGTATTTGTTAATATAAAATATTTATACAGCTATATCAACATTATTTTGGTCAGTATTCATCCGATAAATCTTTTTCCATCCGTTTACTTTTAACCTTTCTATGTCCTTATGCTGTTTTTGTCTTTTAAGTTATATGACAATCTTTGTGATTTAACTAGAGGGCTCAGTCCCTCTACATAATTGAGATTACGGTTTTAGTCAGATTTAGCTCAACTACCTTATCTTGTGCTTTCCATTTGCCCCATTTATTTTTGTCTCCTTTGGATTAAATAGCATTATTATTTTTTCTTTTCCAAGTTGGAAGTTCTGTATTCTATTTCTTTTATTTTTATTTCTTCTCTCTGTTCTTTTAGCAGCTACCCTGGGAATATCAACATGTACATCTAGCTTAAATTCTAACGTTAATCAACAGCTTTAACCACTTCTAGAACACCACAACACATGGAATCTGGTCACTACCCAACCCTCTGCAATTGTTGACTAGGATTGTGTGAATATGTATGGGCAGGGCATGGGAGATACATAAACATTGTTGTGTAATAGTCTGTATTTATTTACACTTTCTAAAAATTTGCTGGTTTTGTTCAATACTCCTTCTTCCATCTCAGCTCTTCCTTCTGAATCATGGCTTTTCTTACTGAAGAATATAATTTAGAATTCTGCTGCTTATAGAGAATCTGCTGGCAGTGAGCGTTCTCAGTATTTGTCTTAAACGTTATTATTTTGACCTCATTTTTAGGAAGATATTTTTGCTAGACATGCGATTCTAAGTTGGCAGATATTTTCTCTCAACATTTTGAAAATATTTCACTGCTGTCCAGTTTTCATTTTACTGCTGAGAAGTCAGCATAATTGCATTCCATTATAAATAATCTGCTTTTTCCCCACTAACCACCTTCAGGATCTTTTTTCTTTGGCATTCTGTTGTTTCAACATCAGGTCTCCAGGTATGTATTTCCCTTCAGTCATCCTGGAACTCAATGGGATTTCTGAATCTTATGCCTACTGATGAACTAATACTTTGGGAAAAAAATGAAAAACTGAATCACGGCAATTTTGGGTACCATCTGAACATTTTGGAAGCAGAAACGCTAAGTCTACAGTCACTTCTTGAGTCTTCTCAAAGCTAAAAAAATCATTGTTGTTGGGGCATAACGGACCAAGTCTAGTAAGTGTAATAACTTCCAGTAGATTAAACTAGGATTTGTTAAGTATGAAGCAGCTGAAATGTAGATACTGCCTAAAGAATATCTTAACAGATGCAGGCCAAGTTTTGCATCTTGAAGAAACAGAATTCTAGAAAATTAAAATCATCTTGGGAAAGGAAGATCAAACCAGACTCCTTGGCTCTTTAATAATTATATTTGCAGGGTTGTACAGCTGAATTCATCTATCATCAAGAATATGTCCATTAACCTTAGTTTCTTTTTTGGAGCTAGACTACCGGGGGGAAAACCTCAGGCTGGAACTCAATTACTTTCCAGAGCTATTTCTCATTTAGCAATTAATTTTTCTCAACTCCTCAAGTAGTCTCAGGAAAAAAAAAATCACCATCTCCCAAATTCTCTAGACTGGCAATATTTATCTATCTCAGCTTGTGTAGCAGGCTTTGCGGCAGCCCTAGCACAAAAAAGCTACTAGCCATTGTTAAGAAAAGAATGTACTAGGGCACTTAACTCTAGCCTCACCCAAAGTTCAATCTCTCTAAGTTTAACAATGATGGCTTTGCTGTAAACTATGAGAATAGGTACCTCTTTGATACCCGTTTCACTAGCATTTTGTTAAACTATTCAGTTTCTCCAAGTTTACACTCATGATTCTTTTGGTTCTCAGAGTTCAGGGCCATGTACTTTCTCCTCAGGTTAAAAAAAGGAGGGGGTTCTCTTGTTTCAACCAGTAATCCAATCCCTGATTCACAAATGCACGCTGAATCGATTCCGCATTCCCGAATCTACTTTGGCAAATAACTCATCAGCAGAGTCCAGCTCCTAGTAGTCCTTCCATCGGCAAGGCTTTTTCTTACAGCTTAGTCCTATTTCGTTGGAATAAACCTTGCTTCCATGAAACTGCACCCAAATCACAGTCTATGTTCCCTTCCCTTCTCTCTCCCCTCTATCCCACTTACCATTGAGCCCTCTCCTCTGTTTCTCCTATAATGATTTCAGACAAGTGTATAACATGAAGATTATAACTACTGAGTTGTTTTACAAAATGATGAAGGCTTGGATAGATTTGCTTAAGAGCTCAAAGTGAATTACTACGTGAAAAAAGACAAGCACCCAGACGTTTCCGTTTTCAATTCTACAACAGGTGGCATTTGCCATTATCTTTTATATAGTGAGGCTGCTGCAAGGCCTGATAGACAAGTTAGAGAGTTTATTTTGGTCTTAATCCAACAAGAAAAAAAAAGAGTTAAATTGGGCGACACAGTACTGATCACGTTCCTTGGGATCATCACCCAAATACTCTACCATTCAAGATCTAAATTTTCCTCTATGTAAAAGGAACATGATAATCACTAAAGTTTCCTTCAGCCCCAGAATTCTGTACCCCATCATTGATTTTAAAAAGGGAGAGGCAACAGAGATGGTCACAAAGTTACGCACATCTTACTTACCCATTTTCAGCAGCACTGACGACGTAAGGTTGTTTGGAGAAATCCCTTGCTCTTGCCAAACATGTTACTGAAGCCGAATGGCCAAAGAGAAGTTCTTTAGCTGAAATCTGAAATGATGAGGGTAAGCTTTTAAACAGCTATAAACTTTTGAAGAATATAAACATCACATTATCTAAGTATTCATAATTTTGATTAGAAAATCCTGTTATATTATGTTTTTGCTCTACATAGGTTTCAGGAAAACTGATCTATGCCATATAAAAATCCACAGAATAATAAACATCTAGATACAGGGCGCCTGGGTGGCTCAGTTGGTTAAGCATCTGCCTTCAGTTCAGGTCATGATCTTGGGGTCGTGGCATCAGGCTCCCTGCTCGGCGGAGAGTCTTTCTCCCTCTGCCTCTCCCCACAATTCATGCTTGCTCTCTCTCTTAAATAAATTTAAAAAAAATCTAATAAACATCTAGATGCAGGAGATGTCTTGTACACAGTTCTTTGTTTTTGGTTTTGGTTTTGTATCTATCATGAAACCTAAATAATCACCAGACCTGTTATACAACATCTAGGTTTTGAATACAAATAAGTCAGTGTTGATGTTTATTATGCACAAAATGTGCCTCAGTTGATAGTAGCATATTAATGAGCAAATTTCAGAATTCAGAAATGAGTTTACAAAATAATACAAGGAAAATATTACCTTTTTTGTAACCATTATATCCTTATCATAACCTTATTTCATTTCTTGCTCCAGAAATAATAAAAATTAATTTTTCTGCATTAAAAATAAAATTTAACTAAGTTGTTATTGAAAATGCCAATGTCCTTCTCTTGTACGTGAACTTAAAAATACAGCACCAAGGGCTAATTCCTCCATTATCTCATGTATGAAAGATGTCTATTGCTCTTTATTTTATAAAACAAGATCATGAAAATCAAACTACAAAACAAAAGACATGCAGGATCCCCTCAAATGAAGAGTTTGTCAATAGGCACTAAAACTTTAATTTGAATAACCAGAAAATTTGTAGGTAATAAAACTTGTCTTGAGGGTAATAATATTTCCAAATGAATTAATATTCATTATGCTTTTTCTGAACTATGCAAACATATCCATAGGTGATAAAGAAATCATACCGATGAGGACAAATTACTTCAAAACACAATCATTCTCTGTCTTCATCTTATTTCTATCACAATCAGAAATGTTTCCCTAAAGATCTGTTGTTAGACTAAATTTCCAGTGCTACAAAGAAGTTTTGCGGTATGTTACAACCATTTACCTTATTCTACCTTTTTCCTGGGAAATCCAGATGGTTGTTCCATCTCAGAAAACAACACACTATCTTTTCCCATCATCACATTTTGGAATACATATCCCCATGAACTTACAATACTTGTAATATATGGAACACTTTTCCATATATTACAGGCCAAATTAAGCAAGGAATTAGAGCCAATCAAGGAGATTTCTTCTCCCGGAGAAAATCTGCTATGGACAAAATACCATAATGGTACTCCATTGCTTTGAATATGGAGTCCTCATTCTACTACTAAATCCCCACATGTAGTTAAATAAACTGTGACAATTCATTATAATCTCTTCCTTTTATCATATTCTGGAACTGCTGGAATAAAACAACACAAAAATCCAAACACACCTACTCATTGTCATGATGAAATCCAGGAGACCTTTACTTCTATTTGTTGGCTCTACCTCCATGACTTATTGCCCACCCCTGACCCCCACCCCACCAGGAGCTTCCAATAGCACAAATGGGAACACAAAACTTGATGAGCATCCACCATACCCAGGCACTGGTGCAACTATGAACAGGGTTTAATGCCCATTTCACAGATGAAGAAATCAAGGATCAAAGAATATGTCATTTGCTCCATATGAAAGTTGGTAAATACCAGAGGTAGAACTTGACCAAACTCTCCATTCTTTTCCTGTACACAATATTGCTATTCTTGCTATTCTTCATTTTGTCATTGTTGTGTTTCCTTTTGAGTATTAAATAGGAAGAAAAATAGAACATAGCAATACTAAGGGAATATATCTGGGAGTAAGTTCAGCTCAGCTTTCTCTATGTTTAAAAGTGTTATAAATACCAGCAATCAATACTGGGAAGGACAAGTGAAGTAGTTCCTAGCATGAAACTTGGAGAAGCTCCTCACTGGCAGACTTCACTAAGAAGTCTTTGGGAGTCAGACCCTGAGCCTGGAAGCAGCATGCATAACAGGAGCATGTGATGAGAAACTTATTCTCCACTCCCCTATAGCCTGCAATCCCACTACCCGTGGACAGGGAAAAACTGAGATGTGGTCCCAATCCCCTAATAAATACTTGGATACTCCAAGATCTCCAGAACTTAAATCACCTCCTTTCCCTTCTTATTCCTATCCTCTAATCACCTCTATTCCTTCTACAAATCCATGATATCATCACATCACCAGTCCCACCCACACCCAAACCCTAAGTCAGTAAGGTATCCTTGACTATTCCTGCCCCCTCGACCCACACTCCAATCAGTTGCTCAGTTCCACACATTCTTTCTTCTCAGTATCTTTCCATTTTCATCTCCTTTTCATCCCTTCTGTCCCTGATTTGGTTCCTACTCAAAAACTTTCTTGACTAAATTAATGAAAAGGTTCCTACCATAGTCACCACCCTTTATCACTTCTCTCCCTCCCTTCACATTATACCCTTCACATTAATACCAAATGATAGTCTCAATCACAAATATACTAATAGAGGATTATGTCATCTCCTTGCATAATCTCAAAATCCCTAATATTATCACTGCTTTTAATTAGCATGTGGCATTAGCTCTTGCTAGTTAATTTTTTTTTTTTTAATCTAAATCCCTCAGCACTTCAGGTACTCTGAGTACCTTGTATCACCCCATCAGTGCACTGCATCAGCCTATGTCCTTCCTCTACTACACTGCAGCCCCTTGGACAGCCAGGACCAAGTCTTCTCATCTGTTTGAGCCCAGGTACCTAGCGTACCACCTAACTTATAATATGTAGTCAATAAATGCATGTTGAACAAATGCTGAATATATACCAGGAACATAAAAAGGCATGTAAAAAGATACAGATGTGAGGCTTCCAGATTTCTTAAGCTTATTGCAACCTACATATTATAAGACAATTACTCCAGCCGGAAAACACTATACTTGAAACATTAAAAAGCATAGCAAATCCATTTAAGCCATTTAGAAGTGTGAGTTTAAACTCTAAGATATAATAAATGTGAAGGCCACTTTTCAAAACTCAGCTGTTGCAATAATACCAGTTCCTTCTTTCAGGAATGTTCATAAACACTGAGCTGAGCTGGTCTCCTATGCAGTTGTTGGCAGTCCTGTAGTGTAACTCTTCTGTGACAGGAGGTGTTAATTAATTACACTATAAAATAGAATTACAATTAATTGTTAATTTAGGTTTTAAAGTGACAAACTTTAAAGGCTAAAAATAGTCTTTGATCTTTAAAAGGCTTCTTAATGAGGGCAGTATACTTTAAGTACATCATTAGTTTAAATGTTCAAATTGGGTCCAGAGGCTGCTAGCACTAAGCAAATATCTATTCCAATATGTTAAATGTTTATGACTTGGGACAGGCACAATTAATTGCTAATCAATGGGCCAAATCCTAGGTGAGGTCAGGTTCTGAGATAGGAAGACAACAATAGTAAATTGGATTTAGAGCTTTTTGATGTGATCTTTAAAAATCACATGCAAGCAGAGACCAAAAGAATAGCAAGAAGGCCAAACTGACAGAAACACCCAGATAATTAAGATATTATTCATTTAGTTAATAGCAGTTTCCAAGGGTGCCCTTTGTTTAGATTAATGAGCCATAATTTTTAGAATTATACTTACATGTCTGTAGTTCAGTTACTTAAACATATAATTCAGGATGTAAAATGGTAAAACTCAGCATAGCTTAAAGGGTGATAACACTTAGTTGGTAGCTAAGATTAGCAATACTCATAATCTAATTTTCAAATATGATCTTGATCTATTATTTTCTCCAAATTCAGAAGTAAAACCAGTTTACTGCTTCAGTGAGCACCTTTTTAACAATCATGCAAAACTCCCACCGTCATGGCAGGTAGAAGCAAGTTATGCTTATTTTGTGAGTGCCATCTGTTTTGATATGAATCATTTTCACTAACCTTTAGTTCAGGTGAGAGATTCCAGAGACAGAGTTGACCTTCTTGACTTCCAGTCACAATGGTTTGCTGGTCATCAGTGATCATGATGGCAGTGATGCTGTGTGGAGGGGCCTTCTTCCCCCAGAGTGCTACTGCCTGCAAGGAGGACTTCATGCTGAGAGGATCCTGAACAAAGAAGAAAGTGGACAGAGCCATCATTCATACATTTGGGGGACTGATCATGTCACAAATGGATTTACCATGATCTAGACTCTGGGATGTATTCTCCCAGAGATGGGGAAAAGAGTGCTTCCCAGTCAATTAGAGGAGAAGGCAGTCAGGAGACATTGAAATTACCATGCCCAGTGTTAATCCATCCAACAACAATGACTTTTAGCCCAGTTTGTGATTATCGATGCTGACAAAGACAAGCGTAGAAATAGTCTACCCACTCCACACATGGATTTGACTATGGGTGATCCTGACTTGCTTCAAAGTCCAGCGAGACCTCTCAAGAAGATTAGAGCTGGCTACACACTATAATTTGAAGACAGCTTTGCATACTCTCTCTCTCCCCAAAAACGTCATCACCTCGCCGAAGTAACAAATATCTGAACTTTGTGGTTAAGAAGTAACTCTTTTTTATAAAAACAGTGTTTCCTAGTCTTCAAAGATACATGTTTGACTCTCCTGGTATCTGTCATATTCATGTTCCACCTATATTACTTCTAATAATAATTTTTATTTCACCTGTTTTTGTATTTGATATCTTCCTCAACAAGAATTTTCATGAAATTACTACCTTTGCTTGTTAGTTACAAGGGTTAAGATGAATAGATACTTGTCAAAAAATGCTTGCCTGTGTCCCACCCAAAATGATCTGAAATATACCTAGCGATATGTGCATTACAGTCTGGGACACACTAAGTTAAATGTTTCCCCCATTCTTTTCTGAAATACAAATAATTTGGTGATGAATAATGCTTTAAGTGTTTAAAGTAGTTTAGTAAGTTTCCTCTTATGACTTAATGGTATATATTTAGTCTCATTAAAAATGTCAAAGATGAGAGAGGGAGGAAGATACCAAACTTACTTCCCATGTTTAGCTTACTTTCCATGTTTGGCTTGAGAAAGTTAACAAAATGAAAATCTTCTGTCCTACAGGACTTCTGTTATTAAATTTTATGGTATTATTATTTATAATGTTTGATTACACATAGACACACACACATGTAAACATGACTATGCATTTACACCATGAGCACAAATTCGATGTAGGCAGTGCTTAACCCATAAGCTGGTTGCTTTCAAAATTTTATTTATCATTCAGTTGTTTGGTATTCAGTATCAGTTCCTGATGGTTTGCTTCTTAGCTCAGTACACAAGTGGTCCCCAGGTACCACGAAACCAAGATTTCTATGGGAACTATTTGGAGCTTTGCAATTCAGACTATCAGAACCACACATATTAATCACATTACTAAACTAACCAAAGAGTTCTGGTTTTAATAACCCTGTAATCTGAACTTGGACTTCTACCTCAAACACAGAGAAACAATACTGTGAGTGTGCGTGCGTGTGTGTGTGTTTTCATTGTTGCCTCATGGCCATGCTTGTAAATAAGTCTAGGGAATTCGAAGCAGTACAAATCTAGGAAAAATCTGAAACAGGATCTGAGTCAGTTTAAGTGTTAATCTCCACTTAAGGACAAGAAGCCTTCCTTACTCGATGAAATGGAATCTAGAAAAACCCCAACACTACTTGGAAAGATAAGGAAGCTTATTTCCCAATCTTCCAAGAAAAATATGCCAAATCTAAACCACAAAACAGGTTTGGAATAAAAAATATTGTTATATATATGATGCCAGAATCCCCACATGCAGAAATATATGTAAATAATTGTTCTCAGGTCAATGATATCAGTGGGAGGCCTCTCAAAAACACTACACACTTATTAGGATATCTCAAATTTTTAAATTAAAAAATCATACCAAGTGTTAAGAATGTAAAACAACTAGAACTCATACGCTGCTATTGGAAATACACAATGAAAAATAGTTTTGCAGTTTTTTTATAAAGTGAAACATGTGCTCAGTACATTACCCAGTCAATCCACCCCTAGGTCTCACCCAAGAGAAAAGAAAGCAAATATTTATACAGAGAGTTCTACATGAAGGGTTTTATTTATAATAGCTAAAAACTGGAAACAACTCAAATGTCCATCATATGAGGTGAATGGATAAACAAATTGTGGTATAGCTACACAATGGGATACTATTCAGCTATAAAAAGGAATGAATTCTTAATTTGCACAACATAGAGGAAACTGAAAATAATTATGCTGAGTGAAAACAGTAGCTAAAAAGAATAAATACAGTATGACTCCATTTGTATAAAATTCTAGAAAATTCAAATTACTTTAGGACAACAGGAAGCAGATTAGTGGTTGCCTGTGGACAGGAGAAAGGAACAGGGATTACAGAGATTGTGAAGGAGAATAAAGAAACTTCTGAGGATGGTAGACATGTTCATTATTTTGACTGCTGTGATTGTCTCATGAATGAACACATATGTTAAAACATACACAATAATACACTTTCAATACATATATATAGATTAAGTATACTGCATGTCTATTACACTTTAATAAAGCTTTTTTCTTTTTTTACAAAGCATTTTGGAAGATACTTTCACAACCAAGACTGCATACGGGTTTCATAGAAACAACTCCAGTGGCAAATAAGCTTGCAATAAGAAATTACAAACCATTCAAGAAAACAATAAACCATTAGTAAACAGAACCATCAGTATCCCCAGAACTAATAATAAGAGAACAATATAAAACTTATTGTGAAAGAAGAACAAATATGTTAAGTTGCGATAAACTATTAATGAGGGGCACCTGGGTGGCTCAGTCGGTTAAGCATCTGCCTTTGGCTCAGGTCATGATCCCAGAGTCCTGGAACTGAGCCCCATGTCAGGATCTCTGCTCAGCAGGGAGCCTGCTTCTCCCTCTCCCTCTGCCTGCTGCTCCCACTGCTTGTGCTCTCTCTCTGTCAAATAAATAAGTAAAATCTTTAAAAAAAAAAAACTATTAAAGAGACAAAAGAAGAAACCTGAAACCTTAGGAAAAAAGACAACCTATAGAAAAATAAACAGGTAGAATTTTAAAGAAACAAATACTACTTCTAGAATAAAATATAATCATTGGAATATAACAAATGTCAAGAGAATAAATCAAAATAGACTCAAGAGAGAATCAATGGACTTAGAGATAATTCTCAAGAAATTACACAGAATAAAAAAGGCAAGGAGTGATTAAAAAATAGATGTTAAGTGAAAAAAATCAGAGAGTTAAGATCAGAGATATTAAGAGCTAGAGATAGAATGAGAACACCCAACATTTATCTAATATAAGCTCCAAAAAAGGCAGAACCCTTTCCGTTCCTGACTAGTTCAGTCCTAAAACCATTAGGTAGAGAAAGCATGTTTGGAGTGTCAGAGCTCAGTAGTGTGAGGAGGGCATCTATACAGGAGAACACGTGGAGTTGGAGCCCAGGGAGGATGAGTAAGATGCCCAAACGTGGGCAGCCCTGTGTGAGATGCACAGCCCAAGCAGAGTGAAAAGGGACAACGTGTGCAAGACTGTCTCATACTGGGTGTTGGAGCCTGAACAAGAAGGAAGGAGTTCACACCATGAGAATGATAAAGGCAGTGGCCCTGGTGTGGAGCTCAGAAACCACTGCAAGGTGAGAAGGGCATTTGTATGGAAGGGAGAGCCAGTGTGGAGTGCTAGAGTCCACTCAGGGTGAAGATGGAGTTTACATTAGGTAGGGAGGTACTAACAAAGGGGAGTCAGAGGATGGGCAAGGATGCCTTGGAATAGAGTGCAAGAGCCCAAGAAGGTTAAGGAAGGCATGCCTGCTGGGGGAAGTTCAGCATGTCCTGGTGGTATGGGCAGGGGTACTACCAGAAAGTGTAACCAGATATAGGGAATACAGTGGCTGAGCAGAGTATTCACATCTAGGGTCACAGCTCTACAAGGGATGATGAAGCCATATAAGGATCAGGAGGACATCCACACAAAGGGCAGGGCAATAGCATTTATAGAAAAGTGGTTCCGTTCAGAGTAATTGATTAAATAATTAATATGTGAATAGGATAACAGGAACCAGGTTTCTTACTATCAGAAAACAGAGTTGGAAATATAGAAAGGAAGAAAACTAGAACAATCCCTGTCGTGTTGCAATGGAATCAGAGGTATTGGTATGAACACACACACACACACACCCACACACACCCATGTACACACTTCTCATCTCTGTTCCCTGAGGGCTTAGGAGCAGCAACACTCCCATAGCAACAAGCTCACTTAGCATCTTCTAAATACTATTCTTTACTAAAACAAACCAGGGTTTCTTGGGAAATTGGTTGATGCCAGGCCTGGAGCAGGGAAAATACAAGATGATATTGGCACATGTTATTGTTGAGAGCAAGAAAGTGCTCACAGTGAGGGGACACAGCAAAAGGACACAGAAGCCAGCTTGAATGAGTGCCCACTGGCCAAATTATGGACAATATGAGCATCAAAGTGAGTAACACTAGGAACAGATTGAAACTCATTGAATAAAATGGGAAACCACGGGTTCATACTAATTACAAAGGAAATAAAAGCATAACTTCACACAGGAAGAGCCTGGCAAGTAATGGAAGTAAAAATGATCAGTGATGGGGCAAATCAGATTCACGCACCACCCGATAGGATGCCGTGAGAAGAACACGTGTTCCTACAAAAGATGTGTGACCTGAATCTAATCACGATGAACACAAATTGAAGGACCCTATGAAATAATTGAACTGTAATTTTCAAAAAGGCCAGGTAAGGTCAAAAAAGTCAAAGACTAAGGAATGCTCCAACTAAAAGACTCAAAAGACATGACCACTAAATGCAAGATACGGGTCTCACCTAGATTCTCCTACTATAATGGACATTACTGGGATATCTGGCAATACTTGAGTGGAATCTAGGGCTGAACAGTAGTTATATATCAATGCTAATTTCCTAATTTTGAAGGGTTCATTGTGATTGTGTAGGGGAATATCTTTGTTCTAAGGAGTACAAACTAAATTCTTAGAAGATGGAGTAACAGATTGGCAACTTGCCACTATTCTGTGTACAATACTTACTGTTTACCCCTAAGTTTGAAGTATTTTTTAAAGTATATTATTAAAAAATTAATGGGTCTACCATTTTCCATAATATTTCAAAGATATGAAAACTTAGATTTAAGAATCCAATGTGTTAAGAAGGATCAAAATAGAAATAAATGGACACCAAAGCACATCCTAGAGAAATTGTAGTACACTACAGCCAAAGCATGCAAGAAAATAAGACAAACAACCTGAAAAAGGAACAGCAAGTGTGCTTGCTCAAAGAAGATCTCTCCACAGCAAAATTAGGGCCAGAGTTACTGGAGTATTACCTGTAAGTGCTGAAGATGAATGTCAACCTAAGTTTTTATACTTAGTTATCACTCAAAGTGAGGGCAATATAAAGACACTTTTCCAACAAATAAGGCCTGAGAGAGTATAGCATTCACAGCCCTTGCTGAAAGAATTACAAAAGGATGTACTTTAGGAAGATATAAATTAAATCAAAAAGAAAGGAATAAAGTGGAATACAGATGCAATTGTGAGCAAGGACACTGGTAAACACACAAGCAAATCAAAATGAGCACTACCTTAAAATAATAATATTAATAATGATGAAGATAATTAATTGGAGAGTTAAAGAAGTAAACTAAAATTAAAGAAGAGGAAATGGATCATTCTAATATTCTTGTACATTTGGGGAGTGAGCAGAAATACTTTAAATTTTCTTAAGGTAAGAATTCATGACAAGATATTTAAAAAAAAATAGCGTATAACTTCCAACCAGTAGTGTGGTAAAAGGCAATAAAGAAAACAATAGAAGAAGAAAAAAAAATTAAAGCAAAGAAACACGGAAAATGGAAAATGCAAAAATAAATGGTAATTCACATTTAAACATACCAGAATTTACAATAAGTAGATGAGTTAAACCTGCTAGCTAAAAAACAGGGGTTTTCAATGATAATATAACCCAGTATATCCTACTTATAAAAAATTCCTAAAGTATTTACACAGTAAGACTGAAAATAAAGGCATAGTATAACCCAGTATATCCTACTTATAAAAAAATTCCTAAAGTATTTACACAGTAAGATTGAAAATAAAGGCATAGGCAAGGCTATACCAGGCCAATAGTAATGAAAGAAAACTGGTATGATAGTGGACAAATAGTCTTTAAGGTAACAGTATTACTGGGAGAAAAATGGTCACTATATAGTGATTAAACAAATTATTCACTAGAATGGGATAACAGTCTCTACTCTCTAGGTACCCAACAGCAGAGCCTCAAAATACATAAAACACAATCTTGCCAAACTACAAAGAAAAATCAAATAGATTTACTATTAAAGAGGAAGATTTTGTATATCACAATCAGTAATAAGCAGATCAAGTGGACAAAAAAAAGTAAGGGTATAAAATACTTGAATTTGCATTTGTAATATCATGGACACATATAGATTCCTGCACCCAGCTATTAAATAAAAGCACATTTTATTAAATCATGCACATGATATTTATAAAACCATGAAACATGTCAACAAATCCCAAATGATTAATATTATATAGGCAACATTACCTGACCAAAATGAATACAGATCTGAACCTCCCCTCCTCAACACATACACACACAGACAAAGGTTTCAAATGCTCCCTTTCTAAATATTTCGGAACTAAATTATATATATTCCAAATGTACCTTCGGCTACCAAGAAAACATAATACAAATTAAATATTAAGACCCAAAGACAGTGAAAACTTTGTATAATAAAATTAATCTTTCCAGATGTGTATGTTTTAGATTAGAAGTGAAAATATAGCCTTAAATGCATATATTAATATGAAAAATTAATGAGCTAAACATCCAAATTAAGATTTTATATAAAAGATCAAGGTAAATACAAAGAATGCAAGACAGACAATACTATACATTAATATAATAATATTTTTTAAAAGAAAATAATCTACGAAAGCAAAATGCAGTTCTATGAAAGGAGAAATAATATGAATTATGAATAAATCTATGGCACATTTTATAGAGAAGAAATTAAAAACACCAAATATATATATATATAAAGAGAAAATGGTTGTAATCAAAATTAATATTTTAAATGGAAATATAAACAACTGTATATCAAAAATTTGGAAAGATTAAGTGAAATAATTTTTTACAGAAATATAGATCACTGGAACTGAATGGACATGAAATAGAAAACACAAATATACCTGTGACCTGAGAAATGGGGGGCATAAAACTACACATACATACACATACACACTTACCCATTTTAGCAAAAACTTTCTATTGGAGTGTAATCTTGGGGAATCAGGAGGCACAGTCATACATATGAAAACATAGAGAGTAGACCCTCTAAATTCTCCTAAGTAAAATGACAGCTCACATAACAGTTCACTTGTGTTCACATCAACAGATTAGAGAATGAGGGAGCAAGAAGCAAAGAAAGTGGGAGCATAATGATTTCCAGCTAAAAAAAAGCACAGAACAAAAGGTAAATCATAGCAAAGAAAAAGAAGACCAAAACCCCCACAAAACCTGTTACTCAAGCTGCAAAATCATGGGCCCAAATCTTCATCACTCCTGAGGGCTCCATTCCAATCCAGGACAATTATTACCCATCATGGCACTGACTGGCTGAGTAAAAGATGATGAGATGGCCAATACACTCTGCTTAAGAAGGCAGAGAAGGAGGGTGCCTGGATGGTGCATCGGTTGAACACCAGGTCATGATCTCAAGGTCGTGAGATCAAGCCCCATGTCAGGCTCTGCGCTCAGCATGGAGTCTGCTTGAAATTCTCTCTCCCTCTGCCCCTCCCCTCCTCACACACACACTGTCTCTCAAATATATAAATAAATAAATTTAAAAAAGGTAGAAAAGCAGGAAGTAGTAGTTTTAACAATTCTAAGACAAAGAGTTAAATGGTAAGTTTCACTTATCAGGGAAATTCACTTTGGGAGCATAGCTCATTCCCCTGAATAGGAGGTAAATGTGATACACGTGAGGATCACAAAGCTGGTAGTGAGAAGAACTGCAAGGGTGTGTTTAACATTCTGTTCCTAAGAAACACTACTCCTAACTTTGTATTAGTCTTTGCAGCTTAACTTCTAGTATTACAACAAAAATCACCATCTGAAAATCATTTGCAATTTGGCCTCACTCTTAGCTTACTAACATGTGCTTCTCAGAACTAAGAAATGGTAGAAAAGGGAGTACTCAGGGTCACACTGTTCCCAAGGAAACTGGGCATTTTGTGTCCATAAGCAATGTACGCTTGGCTCTTGTCTAAAGGACTCTTCTGTCACCTTTTCAATCTTACCTGGGAAACTGGAATCAAGGAAATTTGTCTAGACTGCTAAGCAGAGCTGTAGCAGAAACAAAGTTGAGGAACATTAGCCAGAGAATTAATACATTTGTAATGATTAACTATCATTATGCTGAAGATATAATAATTCCTGAGGTGAGTTATTTATATCCCTGTTACTCTGGAAAATTAGCTTCTCTTATTTGAATCATTGCAATGTTCTCTACCCAATAACCAGTCCCTTTGTATTATTCTGGTTTCCTAAGTTCCCCTAAAATTATTTGCTCTGCAATGATGTCTCCCTAATGAAATGAAACACAAGGCAAGGATACAGGGCAGGCCTTGGTTAGTACAGTGCCTCTCCCATAGGTACTTGAAAAATGTTATTTTAAATTTAAATAATATTATTGCATTGTATGATTTTAATGCTTCTTTCTTCTATATTCTTTGTGAATATGGGAATCATTCCTCAATCATTATTATATTCCCTACAGTGCCTGAATCACAGTGCTTTGAACATGAGAAAACAATAAATCTTAGTTGAATAAATTATTTTCTTTATCATTTTTCAGTCCTATACTCCAAAAGGAGAGAGCTGATTAAGATCAAAAACTTTAAATCAGGTTAGACCTAAATGTGAGTCACTTAATCCCTCCGCTCCTGTTTTCTCATCTCTAACCTGGAAATGATAATGATGCCTAAATCAGGGTTACTGTCAGGGTGAAATGAGATCATGTTTATAATGTGGAAGACAGAGTGGTATTGAGCAAATTACTATTATTGTTATTTTAGCTCCACACATCTGGATCATGGCAGCAGTTACCATGTATCAAACTTTTTCACCATTACCATTTGCTTTATTCTTATTAAAATTAAATTCATTTCAAATTCACTAGACTTTAAAATCCTCCCAAGGCAGGGACCTCTGTCTGTTTTATCCATTGCTATATTCTCAGGGCCCAGAAAAGGATTTAGGACAAGCAGGAACTCAATAACTATTTGTTGAATGAATAAATACATGAATGGGAATGTACACTGTAGTCTGAAAACTCAGGTCTAGTAAAGTGTCCGTCCAGGCAAATGTTTACAAATGTTTAATACCTAACAAAATACAAGGCATTTGGAATTTAGAAAATCAAATAAGTCCAGAATTTCATAGATTAAAACCCTTAAAAGTCATAGGATTCCCAACACATTGCAAAACAAAAAGCACCGAGGTCAAAGCCACAGGAAATCAGACCTCAACCAGAATTCATCCTGAATGATCTAGATTGCTAAATACAGTGAAAACAGACCTGGAATTCAGAGACCTAGGTCTAGGGCTGCCATAATTATCTTTATTTCCGGATTATAAAATTAATATGTAGTAAAATGACGCTACCACCTGCATTGCCTACATTTCAGTATTCTTATCAGGAATAAATTCAATGATATAAGTAAAAGCATATGGGTATAAATACGCAAATTATGCTATCATTATACCTTGCACATATTACTCATATTTTATAAACGCCCATAAATCTAGAATTTATGGCAAGAAGTGGTCTTAGGAATCATTAATCTAATCCCTTTCACTTATAAGTCAGCAATGAGAAATGTGGTCTAGATAACTCTTAAGATCACTTCTAATTCTGAGATTCTGAGAGACTAAGCAAATTGTACAGTGAGAGTAAGTAACTGATTAAAAGATTGTACATCTCAGAAGTCACTTCTTTCCCAAACTCTCTTTTCTTTTTTTTTCTGGAAAAAATTTAGAAAGTAACTCCAGAAACCTAGTGCCTTGTTATCAACAGAAGAGAGAGCAAATCCACAATGAGACCCTGTACCATTCCCCAGAAACTGGTCATCAAAAATAAACCTCAAAGGGACAAAACAGTCTATTGTAGAGTCTCTAAGGGACACTCTGTGTAATGGAGGAGAATATTGCCCTGTTGCAAATAATTACGTGTCTAGACAAGTTTTAAATGCTTTGGAAAAGGATTACAAATCTCTATCATAGCCCTCAATTTATAGATATTGTATTCCAAATTTGATTGCCTGAATGATAGTTTGGAATGTCTAAATTAAGACTATGTATAGATGTTTACAGGCCTTTAATGACTTCTAAATCTGGTCTATTTAAAGGCAATTTAAAATAAACACTCTCACTGGAGAAAAAAAAGTGACTTCAAAAACAAAACCAAACAAAACAAAAATACTTCCATGGCCAGGGATAAAGTTACAGACTCTATTATAAAGGGCAAATAAATGTCCTTCATTTGGATCTTAGTCACAGTACCAAGTACAACATTTTATATTTTGATATTGTATTTTGCAATTTATATAAGCAATATGATCAATAGTTCATCATACAGTCAGTATAATATGAAAATAATCATATAAACACACACACACACACACACACACACACACACCTCTACTCTTTAGTGACTCTCAAATAATTTCTACACAAATTTTTAAGAGCAGTCTACCCAGATATCACAATGGATTTTCAGGATGAGAAGATGAATGGCCGGGGCACCTAAGTGGCTCAGTCGTTAAGCGTTTGCCTTTGGCTCAGGTCATGGTCCCAGGGTCCTGGTATCGAGCCCCACATCGAGCCCCACATCGGGCTCCCTGCTCCGCAGGAAGCCTGCTTCTCCCTCTCCCACTCCCCCTGCTTGTGTTCCCTCTCTCGCTGTGTCTCTGTCAAATAAATAAATAAATAAAATCTTAAAAAAAAAAGAAAAAAAGATGAATGGCCTTCAAGAAGCTCACAACCCATAGTTTTAAATTCTTTGGAAAAAAAGCATGTAAATGACTCACTCACTAAGTATATAGTTATATATATATATATACACACACACACATATATGTGTGTATAAATATATCCCACCCAATGTCCCAAAGTGGCTTCAATACTATGTAACAAGCGTTCTGGACGTTCTGGACGCTTATGAGAACACAGAGCCTGTGTTGTGACCTATAGAAAGTAGTTGATGTTTCAACTTTCCTTTCCTTTTGATTTTTGTCCCCTTCTTCAATAACATATAGTCTCTCAAAACCCCTGTCATATATATATATATATATTTATTATTTTGTCATTTCTTAATAGTATAATGAAAAACATAATTTTGAGGAAAAAGATTATTTTAGATCTAGTAATTATCAAAGTGTGTATTATAAAGCTGGTTTTGATACAGTTTAAATATGTACAAATTCAATTTATACCTAATTGAAAAAAGAACATAATATTAAATTTAAATATATTATTTACATATATAATATTTAACACATTAAACTTTAGGTATATGTCAAACAAGACCAAAACTACTTTTGTGAAATATTTAGATTTCCTACCTTGTATGGTTAATAAAGTCAAACTGTTTGTTTTTTAGAATTTCAACATTTTGTTTCTAAATAAGAGAGATTTCAGACTGTTACTTACAAATGGTTTTTAGTCATTCAAAAAAAATGATGTTTGTGACTATATTTACATCCTAGAAAAAAACCATACTCGTGAAATCATTGCAATTTTCTCCTTTTTATATTTGTTGGTTCTCATATTGAATATCCATTAATATTAATATAATATTGATTTCTTGTAAAGATTTTACTTAGATAGAGTGAAAGACAGCACAAGCAGGGCAGAAGAGCAAAAGGAGAGGGAGAAGCAGGCTCCCTGCTGAGCAGGGAGTGGGATGCAGGACTCCATCCCAGGACCCTGGGATCATGACCTGAGCCGAAGACAGATGCTTAACTGACTGAGCCACCCAGGTATTCTTTTAAAGTACTAGTGACAGCTGGATGTTCCACCAGAAGAATCTTTCTCAGATGAATGCACCCAACAGACTCATGAACACTTTGTAAAGTGAATATGCAGAATAATTGTTTTCATTCACTGACACAGGATTTCAACAGTAGATTTCTCTGTGCTTCTTTTCTGTAACCATGACAGAAATTAAATAAATCAGAGCTTCCCAGCTGTATGCCATGACACATCCTGGGTTGTGAAGAGTTGATAGGAGGGGTAAGAGAAATTGAAACCCACAACCCAGTATGTGTACAAAGATAATCATTTTCTGTGTTTATACTTTGACATGAAAAAGGGTGAGAAATACTAAATTAAGTAAAATTTGTCAAATAACATAAATAATTTAAAGTTGTAGAAGGTCCAAGGCATTACAGAGTTTGGAAAGCCATACTCACAATTAAGAAATAAGCCTATCTGATGGATGCAGCCATGCTGATAGCCACTAACTATGGCACAAATTCACATGATGAGCACCTCCCAAGTTGTTTCATTTTCAAGGGAAAATGTTTTTAAGTAACTATTTTTAGGTGAAAATAGCAAAGGGTGCTATTTTTTCACATTCTCACTCCAACAATGTGAGCTTCCTGATCAGCTCCCAAACCCACTGGGGCTCTTAAATCACCTGGGGGTAAAACATCTGCAATACTGTAAATTACAGATGACAAAGGATGGGTATGTCTTTTCATTGTTTGATCCCTAGTCCCTAGCACACTGCTGGCCACATACATGACATTCAATAAATATTCCTTAATGACTGTATTTCACCTTAAAATTGGAGCAAGATTTCACTGAAACTAGAAGAAAATTTAAGGATGTAGAGTTTAACTCTTATTTTGCTAATGAGAAAGCAGAGGAAAGGTGATGTGACTTTCTTAAAACCAGAGTCTTCTTATTCTGGTAGAACTTATATTTTGGGGGAAGTCAACACCCTGGCATCCCTCTTTGTGTGCCACCCAAATGGATGGAAATAATAAAATTTCTCAGTATAGGTTCATCGTTAGGTTTACTTAGCAGACCACCATCTCCATTAATTTAGTTTAAAATAGTTTATTGTGAAGAAAAGAGGCAAGAAAATAAAATAGAGTCAGATAAATCTTGGTCTTTTTCTTCCCTTAATGGCTATCAAATATCTTTGAGCCTCAGTTTTCTCATCTACAAAATGGGGAAAATAATTGGAGAATTGGTGTGAAGATAGATGATTCTATACAGAGTAAGTGATTTCTGTAGAGAAAACACCTATCATAATTATTTGTTCATAACTGGCACTCAGTAAATATTTACTGAATGAATGAATGAGGCTATGAATCACGATAATTTTACATAATGGACAGAGAATGTGACTATTACTTTCTAGCAATAGCTTTCTTAGTGTGAGATTTTCTTCCCTACTTTTGCAATACTGTCACTACAATTTCTTTTCTCTTGAGAAAAGAATACTAGAACATTTGGCCACGAAAATGTACAATTGTTATTATTCTAAACTCTATGATTATCTTAAAATTACTGACTCCAGGTCAGATTAGGTTTGCCAGATTCAGCAAATAAAAATACAAGATGTCCAATTACATTTGATTTTTAGATAAAGAACAAATAAATTTTTTTAGGGTAAGTGTGTCTCAGGCAATATTTTGGTCATGTTTACAGCAAAAAATACTTTCACTGCATAGAACATACTTATAAAAATTGTTTATTGTTTATCTGAAATTCAAATTTAATCAGATATCCTGTAGGCATCCTAGGGCCACTGGCAATCCTACGCCATGCCCACAGGGAGCCTTGAAGAACACAGTGCCTGTTCTTCCTTCCTTCCACAGATGAGAATATGAAGGCCCAGGAGAGTTGCTTACTAAGCCCAATTCAAAGAGAGCAGCTGAGAGAACCAACCCATCCAGAATTCTCCCTCCGCACACCATGACAAAGACAACACAGACTTCCTTTCCAGAAAGTCTTAGTAATCTGCTAGGCAAAGGTCTTTATTATTTTGGTAGTTTTTTGAAAAATTTAAACAAACAAACAAAAAATAAAAAGTCAAGCAAAACAACAACAATAAATTACTCTTGTGCATTCAAGCTCCAACATGGCCTCCACTGCTTTTAAAAGTTGGGCTAACACACTCCTGGTCCTTTCTCCATAAATAACGATACCTAGCAAGTATAAGAAAAGACAACCCACCATTACAGCCCCCATCCTTCTGACCTTCATCTTCTTCCCTAACAATTTGTTTTTATTTCTCTGACTTGTCTGGGGCTAGCAAGATAATGAGTATGATGCAAATGTGGTTTTGTGGGTGGTATCTACTGGACGCTGGAATTGTTTACCTTGTCATAAATAACTTCAGAGACACGCCCATATACTGAGTCTCTGCCTTACAAATCTCGAACCCCTTGACTGAGGACAGCCAACCAAAAAAATACAAACGGTAAAGTCCTCAGTTACCATGCACGAATTCTGAAAATAATCTCCTGATCAAAGTAAACATATGTGAGGAAAATAAAAGCAGTAAAGCAGTTAACAATCTAAGCTTTGGGATAAAACAGATCTGGGTTTGAATCTCAGATCTGCCATTTATACAGTTTTATGACCTCTCAGAATCCCATCTCCAAAGTGGAGGGGGATCCCAACGACTTTCTTCAAAACTCAATACATGGGTGCTGAGGGACCCGAATAATTTATTTCATGATTCTTTCCTTCAATTTGAGCCCAGAGGGAGTTTTGTTTCTAATTTTAGTGTTTAGGTTAAAGCGCTTGGAGTATAAAATCCATCAAACTGTACACTTGAAGTGAGTACAGTTTATTGTATGCAAATTTTTACCCTAATAAAGTTGAAAAAACAAACAGAGATTGGATATCAGAGTAAAGTAGTTTGGCCAACATCACACAGCTAGCTAGTAAGGGACAATAAATGGGGGAGGGCAAATAGGGCTTTAAGAAGGAACAAGGAATAGAAGTAGACTGGAGAGAAAATACCTGGGTGTCAGAGTAGGCCACAGCGCAAGCTACTTTAACCCCCAGGAATATGAAGCAAGCAGCCTCAGGATTCCACAGGAACCAAAGGGTTCCTGCACAGCTGGTCTTGTCTGCCAAAACCTGTCTGTTTGCAGATGCTCCTGAAGCAAAAAGGTCTTATTTTATCAACAGATTGTAATCAGATCACTCCTTAGAAAAGGTTAAAAAAAATGTTTTTACTAAGTCAAAGACTGCCCTAAGCATATTTAAATAATACATAAAATTCTATTTGGTCTAGCCAGTGGAGCTTGACTATTTCAGAATTAACCCCTAACCAACATCAAAGCCACGCTCCTCCAAAAATGTTATTACTGAGTGATTAGCTGCTACCTAGGAAACAAGAAAGTACTGTGTCCTAGGTAGGGAATGCCTTAGCAGGTAAAGTCAACGGGAAAATAACCCAGGGATAAAGGAATGAATTAAACAGATAATGCAAAATCTCTGAACTCCAAGCATCCATGAGCTAGAACGTGTGTAAAACCAACCAACCAAGGCATCACATTCCTATCACTATACCGACGAAGTTTCCATCATAGCTTACAGCTCTTGTGGGCCAAAGGTTTTCACAAAATATTACCTTCCAACTTCACCTTCGTGTTCATTAAGCCATAGTGAAACAGAGCTAACACAGCCAAATTAATGCCAAGAGTGTTCCATTTACAGTCATTGTCAAAGAGATGAGCATTCGGCTGGTAAAAGAAACACGAGGACAACTCATTTCTTTCCTTCACTTTTATTTATATTCAATCAGTAACAACTTCCTGGAATTCCAATCCTCTTGTCTAAAAACCTTAGTTTTAGGCTGTAAGACAAGAAAGACCCAAAGTCACATATTTCAAATCACACACAGGCATGTTTGGCATCACCAACGGTGTAATGATATGTAAGGTAAATGCAAGTAAATGCAAGTTTGTGGAGGAAATACAAGTGGAGCTCAAAATCAAACATTGGAAGGACTTCCCCAGGGAGATAACACCTAAGTTCAAACCCTAAAACTTATACACTTGTTGGTTTTGTGCCCCAGGCCAGTTCCTAGTTACTTTAAACTTTCCTCACCCATGAAATGGGAATAATATCTACCTTACCTGGTTGTAATAAGACTAAGGAGACAGCCATGTACCCAGTGTCGAGGCCCTGGAATTAGTCAGTCTAGATTTGAACGCCAACTCTACTACTGTATGTCCTCAGGCAGTTTACTTTACAACTGTTTATTGGATTCCTCACCATTTTACATTCGTAAAATGTAAATAAGTAATAATATCAATCTAATAGGATTGATATGAGGGATGCCTGGGTGGCTCAGTCAGTTAAGCATCTGCCTTTGGCTCAGGTCATGATCCTGGGGTCTTAGGATCGAGCCCCGAATCAGGCTCCCTGCTCCTCGGGGGACCTGCTTCTCCCTCTCCCCCTGCCTGTCGCTCCCCCTGCTTGTGCTCGCTCTCTCTCTCTCTCTGTCAAATAAATAAATAAAATATTTAAAAATAAATAAATAAATAATGGGGTTGATATGAGAGTTAAATGTGATAATCCATGGAAATCATTACATTCCATTGTAAGCATTCAATATATGTTAGCTGCTATTATTAAAAGGTTTTTTTCAGTCTATGTATTGAAATCCTGCTAAGTAATCTGTGTATAAATCCTGCTAAGTAAATAGTAAAATTATAAGCAGAATCCTTGTCATTTACAATCCTTTATTTTATTATTCATAATTTACAGTAAATTCCATCTAGTAAGTGAATTAAGCAGGAAAGATGAAGGTAAAACTCCAAAGGTACCAAACTGTCAAAGCAGAACAAAGTCTACCATCTTTCCATCCATTATGGGTTGAATTGAGCCCACTCCAAAATTTACATGTTGAAGTCCTAATCCCCGTTACCTCAGAATGTGACCTTATTTGGAAACAGGGTCATTGCAGATACAATTAATTAAGTGAAGAATGAGGTCATACTGGATTAGGGTGGGGCCAGAATCCAATAAGACTGGCATCTATAAAACACTAGGACCTTTGGTGACAGACGCACACAGGGAGAGAGATGTGAAGATGAGGGCAGAAATGGGGTGATACTTCTACAAGTTGAGGAATGGCAAAGATTGCCAGCAAACCACCAGCAGCCAGTGGGGAGGTCTTAAACAGATTCTTCCTCACAGCCCTCAGAAGGAAACAACCCTTCCGACATCTTATTTCAGACGCCCAGCCTCTCAAACTGTGAGATAATAAATTTCACTTAGACCACTCAATTTGCGGTACTGTGTTATGACAGCCCTAGCAACTAATATACCATCTGACTGATAGAAAGCACAAGCGGGGGCAGGAGCAGAGGGTGAGGGAGAAGCAGATTCTCCGCTGAGCAGGGAGCTGACGTAGGGCTCAATCCCAGAACCCCAAGATCATGACCTGAACCAAAGGAAGCCTAACTGACTGAGCCATCCAGGTGCCCCAGATTTTGTTTCTTTCAAGTCAGAACATAGATCTTAACAATAAATATAACAATTCATAGCAACACATGTAACTATTCTTGAGATATATACTTAAATTTTAGTCTAAATCACATAATCGGTCATATACCAAATTTTCTTTTCTACTTCTTTTGTATAAATCACCTTTTGATCCATATTATAGGTTCCCTGAGGAAATCATATATTCATTTTATTCATTCCACAGGTATTTATTGAAAGCCCAAATAAATTAAAAAGGAAAACAAAAACACAGATTCCTGACCTCTAAGAATTCACAACCTATGAGTCAAGTCATAAGCACGTAAATAACTGATGAAAAGTTTGCTGGGACACGTATTCCCCAGGTACAAGACCAAACCACACCTTAATCCCATAGCAGTCGATGGCAAAGTGTTCTCTCAGAAAAATTATGTGTTTTCCCATGGGCCAGCTGCCTCCTTCTTTGGTCCTGATATTTAGTTCACTTCTCCCAACTTCAGCACAAGCTGACATTGGAAGTTGGTCCACTGCCATGATGATGAACCTTTCCCCCCAGAAAAACAGATGGAAGGCACTCCCACAGGCAGGAATATGAAGCTATGTAGTTGAGTCCTGTTTGGAGAAGCCTCCCTAAGGCCCATGATTCTGATATTTTCTGACTTTGCCCACAAAACAGGAATGCCTCAGCCAGGGAAGACTGCAAACCTGTCCTTTTGGGTTCCAGGATCGCAGCAGAAGCTTAGCCAAAACAGAATGACATCAAGAAGGCTTAAGATGGATGGATGAATGGATAGATAGAGAGATAGATAGATAGATAGATAGATAGATAGATAGACAGATTAAAAAAAAAAGGCTTACGAATGCAGAATTCCATGGTGGTTTGGAGAGAGTGGTAAAAGAGGCACACGAGTTGAGGGTCATAATCCAAAGGGACTTTAGCCTTATTGAAAAATTCAGTTTTTAAAAACAGATTTTCCTGGGACTCTCAGCCCATTCTAGCATTAATTCAAGACACAGGAGGTGAGCCATTTGCAACCAGTCTTCTCATTTTTGTAGATTTTCTGTCACACTCACCATTGATGTTATTAGGAAAAGGAGGCCTGGTGAATCTAAATCCCTAGGCTAGGATTACATCACTGGATCGTCTGACTCCAAGGCCCATCTCACTTCTCACAGGGCTTGAGAGTGAGCTTACACACAAAGGCACTACTACCTAACTGATGGTTTACAGTTTATGGCTTCTGTTTACAGACAAACCAGTCCTCCTATTTTTTAAAGACAAAACAAAACAAAAACAATTTAGGTTCAACCACAGGTGTGGTTAAGGGGCCAAATCACTCTTTAATCTGAAGGTAAATACATGAGTAGATTTTTCTCTGCTCAACCTGCAAAACCTATTCATTACATGTGTGGGAGTGCATGTACTGGCAAGCATGTTTTCTAAGCATGAGGACTTAATACAAAAACAAACAAAATAAAAACCCATTGTAACCCAGGTATCATGGGAAAGGACTCTTAGGATACAGTGAGATTGCCATACAGCAATGATTTCAATGTAGTCTATGTCACCAGAGGTAGCTGAGGGAGACAGGCAAGGGCTAGACTGGGCCTCCATGCAGCTCATGGCACTTTCCAACATATCCTGGCTTCTGCTTACTCTAAAAAAAAAATCCTTGGCAAGGGGGATTCCTCTCATGGTCTTTGCTTTGCTGGGTTTTTACTGACCAAAGAAGTCACTGTCCAGTGGCATCAAGAAATTCTGTTTCTAGGCCATAAATAAATGCCCAACTCCTATAGTTCATGGGTGTATGAGAGCCCAAGAAGCCTGGAATCGATCCAACCCATTTTAACTAGCAAGAAACTACCTAGTAATACCTTGTTTGTATTTCTTGGAGGAGGGACACCAGAAACACTTATTTCATTCTACACAATAATTCACCACAATCAGAGGGAGCACAGCAAGGGCAACACCATCTCCCAGCTGCTGATTACATCAAAGGCTTGCAGCACAAATTCAATTTTATGATGTTAATCTCAGCCTGCCACTCAGAAATTTTCTCTGAGGGATATGATTTTTCTCTGGATTTCATTTTAAGAATGATTTTTTTTTCATCCGCAATCAATAAAGATATGTTTTCATCAAAAGACTCTATCTTGGTAGAATTCAATTGGCTATTTCAATCCCTTTTGGTGACACGATATTAATTAAAATAGTTTATGTTGCACTTCAACTAGAAAAAGAGGCAGTGAAAATAGCAGCTACTCAGAACACATGTTCTATACACATCAACATAGAGGGCAGAAAATAATTTTCTCTTTCTCCAGGCGACACACATTAGCTATTCAAGAGATTTGCACTAACTTGGTTTATCTCTGTGATCTCACTGAAAAAAAAAATTAAAGCTCTTCCTGTTTGCATTTTTTGTTCAAAAGGAAACCAAAATGACATGAAAATGTTTCTTCACATGCTCACCTTTCATTACCTCAAGAAGTAGAAAAATAAGTGTCTGTGTGCTCATGTGGCATGATGGGTTATTAGGAATCAAAGTCACTGTTTCTCCTAACTAAAAACAAATACATAAATAAAAATATAAATAAATACAATGCTATGAACACTTATTTTTATTTCCAATTTCTAAATAATGATCACAACTGAGTATATGGTATTTCTCAAAGACCAACATACAGAATTAGCATCAAGGTTTTCACATTTAAAAAAGAGGAGAAAATTATGAAGTGGGTTATAGAAAATAAATGAATTGTTTTGACAGTAGTTTTGCAAGTGGCAGTTAGTTCACTTAACAAATATTTATGAAACACCTATTGGTCGCCACTTGAGACTGGGAGGAAAGCTTTTACTTCTGGCCCGCCATGTGGACAGACCATGGAACCTCTATCACCACAGAGTGAGTAGGGCTGAGGCCTGGTTCCCACCAAGCATATGGAGTGCAGAGGGGAGGCTAAAAGTTAACCCCGTCTGGGGAAGGAATCCAGGAAGGCTTTTCAAAGGGAAGTTCAATTACTGAAATATTCAGCTAGTAATTTACATCCATAGTTTAAAAAAAATGTTTAAAAAGGTAACTTAGTATCTAACCAGCTGTCTATAAACCAAATCTTCTCACCTTCATACTCTTGAAATCACCAACCCTTTATATTTCTTAACGTAAGAAGATGGTACTAAAGAAAGTGGGGTACTGATACTCCAAGGCGTCTACGGATTTCATAGGACTTTGGGTAGATCTCACCCAGTAGTCCATTTCTTCAAAGATCTTTATCTGTGATGCTCCTAATCTGGATGTTCAAAAGAGAGAATCCAGACAGAAAAGCATCAAATTGAGGAAGAGAGTGAAATTTATAGAAATCCAAGTCCCTATTTTACGAATTAAAAACAACAAAAAGGTAAGCTGACTTGGTTAAAAGCAGGGAGTAGACTAGAGTTCGGATTTGTTTAGACACTTGAACACTAATGATAAGGCCTAGACAAATTACATTGTTCACCAAAGAGTGTATATAAATGTGTATGTATACAAATGCTGGAAAAACATTGGTTAAAAAAAAGAAAAAGCACCCATCAGCATCAGCAGCACTATGGGATTTATTAAAATGCACACTCCTGGGCCTTGCGATGAATGTAATACATCAGAATCTCTAAGGCATAGGATCCAGAAATTCGAATTTTTTTCTAAGATTTTATTTATTTATTTCAGAGAGAGAGCGCGAGAGCACACATGAGCAGGAGGAAGGGGTGGGGGAGAGGAAGAGGCAGACTCTCCGCTGAGCAGAGAGCCCCATGTGGGGCTGGATCCCAGAACACTGGGATCATGACCTAAGCCAAAGGCTGACCTTAACCAACTAAGCCACCCAGAAATTCAAATTTTAACTAGCTCTCCAACATGTTCTTATTATACTTGAGGTTAGGGATCTTGAATCAAACTCAGCATTCCACATGCACAGCACAGATAATGAAATACTGAAATTAACGATGAAATTAAAGTAGTATTTGCTAAATGAATGACCGAAACAATTCCCTCAAAAAATTCTTACTCAGGGCCTAGTCTGCTTGGCCTAATGAGAATGCCAATCCCTGGCCTGATGTAGGCCTTCCATAGTAAACAGGCCTGGTCTGTGCCTGGCAACTGTTTTTCCCAAAATGACTGAAACTTGAAAGTAGTTAAATTCTTTTGTTGTCTAAATGGCTTGTGGAAATTTTCCTTGCTTTGCATGGCTTTGCAACAAAAGAGCCTGAGGTCTAAATGGGTTCACTCTAGATATTCAATTGTTCAGCAAATTTGTACAACGTTTGCAAGAGGGATAACTCATGCATGATCAAGTTGAATTCTGAGGCAAAGTCTACCAAATTTAAAAGGATTTTAAAGCTAACAATACCAAGGAAAAGTCACAAGAGGATAAAATCCTATAAAGAATTCCTCTCAAAATGTTCAGTTTGCATTTTGGTACTCCTAAATAAATAACCAATTTTCAATATCCCCTCCCCATATAAATTTTTGTTAAGATGCATTGGAATAGCTCAGACAGAAACAATGAGCCTCAAGGAAGGCCTAAATAAAATGCAGGGTCAGAGATCCTATCCTGCGAATGTAGGAATGCTAACCTTTGCCAGCAAAGAACTCTCAATGTGGGCAGAACTCCTTCTACAGAGTCTGACCCTAAAACTAGGCTAGCAACCCAGCCTTGGTGTGATGAAGTAAAGCCTTCAGTGGCTGGGGAATGAGGTAGTTAGTGGTAGTGGAAATACATAGAACTTCATACTTTATTCTGAACAGTAAGCACAGTTAGGACATGCGTGAAAGTCATAAATCCCATCCACACTCAAGGCTAGATTAGTGTTTTCTGTACTCATGGGAAGGAGATGGTAGACAGAACCACAGTGATTGATTGTCACCTGTACATCAGACAGCCTGTGTTTTATATGCAACTAAGTCTTCCAACAAAGTTGTAAGGTAGACACCCCGTAGGAGAGACTTGAAGATTAAATCAGTGTCCAGTAGTGTAAAATAATATATGATCCTCATTTTTCATTTGAGGAAACTAAAGCTCAGAGAGGAAAAATAATTTACCAATGTCCTGTAGCCAGGAAAGGATGGGGCAACACGGGAACAGTGTGCCATGATTTGTGTTTGTCACGCTCTCTCACCCTGTCCTACTTTCAAACACAATTTTCCCTTGCTCCAGAAAGCTCTTTCTCAGCATTTCTACCTGGCAAACTTGTACAAAACTGGAATCTTCTGAACTGGAACTAAATTTTAACTCCTTTGAGCATCCCCTGGCTGATATTTAGCACCCCTCTTCCCCCAGCATTCCCTTTTCTACCTTTATCAGACCAGTTATTACTCTCCTATAATTATTGCTGTTTGTTACCCTAAACTGTATTATGAATACTTGGAAGGCAGAAACCTATCTTTTTTTCCCCACTCATTCTGCTTGGTCAAAAAATGTCAAAGGGGAAGTCAAAGAATTAATGTATTAGTTATGAATGAATGTGATAAGGCTTTAAGAGTTGTCTCTCTTTTCTCCCTTTGTTCCCCCAGACAAGTCAGTGTGTAAATGATCATCTTGTACAACTCTTGAGGTCTGTACAAAAAGCAAAAGGCAGATGTACAAAATATCCTTGACTATAGATGTTCATTCTAATTTCTATCAAAGCAGCCTAAAATCTAATCAGTTTTCTGGGCCCTCACAGCTCACCACTGACTCAGAGGAAACATACAGTCAATTAACCATGAGGCTGACTGGTTCAATTAATTACAACTTCTTCACCCTATACTTCCTTACTTGTTAAACACCCATGTGTAGGACTTTATATTTTTCCAGGTTAAATTTCATCTCGTTAAAAGAAAAAGAGGAGGGGAAGTCAGTGTTGAAAGAAAAAAGAGTTCCTATCATTTATTGACTTTTAAATTGTAGACACTTTGCTACTTCTATGATATGCATCACTTAATTTGCTCTTCATAAGGACCCAGGCCTTATTATTATCTTTATTCTAAACATGAAGAAAATGAGGCTTGGAGAACAGAAATAGCTTGCTCAAGACCAGAGCTAGGAAATAAAGACAGATCCATCAGTGTCCAAAACCCATGCCCTTAACCACTATACCACATGCTCAAGTGCAGCGGGCAGGGATGGTGCCTAGTAGGTTAGGACACTTTCTGGAAATGTAAGCAAACTCTAGAAGAGATACTCCTCTAGAGCAGTGATTCCTTGCTCTAGAAATGAGGATCTGCCTTATATAGAAGAGTTCAGAGACCTGAATGTCCTTTAAGACCAAAGACAATCTTATTTTGAAGATAACAATGATACACATAAGGGGTTTGATGAGACCCCAGAGTTAATTTGGGGGTCTGCCAGGACTTAAGAGATGATCTGGTACTAGAACTCAGTGCACAGGTTCTTTTATTCCTGATCCCCATCTCATTTCCCAGCCTCCAATTTAGTCTAGGGCAGAACTGAATCTAAAAATGTTAACAACTGGGAAATGACAACTATACATTCAAAACAGGGCTCCAGAGATGTCCTTTATAATGCACTGATGAAATCATTAACCAGAGATGCCATATATTTGAGTAACATTATTAAATAACAGAAAGAAGAGTGAGTTGTCAAGCCATGAAGATAGCTGAATGCAGCAATCTCAAAACCTTGAAATGTTTGTAATACCATTATTTTCAAGGTTTCATGAAGTTGTTTCATAACCTAAATACACTTCTATTCCAGTCGGCCTCTGTAAACTGGAACTTCAAATTTCTAAAGTATTCACACCATTGGATAGATTGTTTAATGTAAGATTTTACACGCAGGGAGAGACAGCTGCTTTTTATTGATAAAATAATTATAATTTAAAAATATCTTTCCCAAAAGGAGGTAAAAATATTGGAACTCAACACAGAGTCCCAATTTTTGTGGTTTGAAAAAATAATCATCACTTTACTACATCTCTTCAGGCACAGTTTCCTTTTCTCCTCCAGCCGTTTGTATTCTTTACAGAAAACACTACTGGTGCATTTTAATACTGAAGGAACTAGAGGGCAAAGAAACAAGGAGTCACAAGACCAAATTAACCACAAGTCCTTGCATGACAAAGGTGGCTGCTTTCTTCTCCCCTGGTCTTTAAGTGGAAAGAATTAAGGATTGAGTAGAGTTAGTGAGTTGTGTTTTGGGGGCACAGGCTAAAGGGTGGGGAGGCTGGGAATGGTACGTGGGGATGAGGAGGGAAAGAGGATGAAAGAACAAGTTTCTAACCCGTTCTTCAGGTAAAAATATTCCTAACAGGTGACCTAGTCCCCAAAAGGTGACCTTGAACTCATTTAGAATAAAACGGGGAGGGGAAGGCCACGCTGCTGTACAACAGTGTTCTGTTTGCATTTAGGTAACTTTAGAAATGCACACAAAAATGCTGTAATGAACGAGGAGGACGGAATGAGGAAGCACCCGTCCCTAAAGGGAGTATTCCTACTACTTCAAATTTTCCAGATTTTTGTCAGGGCAGATATCTCCCCCCAGCCCCCCAGCCCCGTGCCCCTTTATTTTCCTGCCCCTTGTTCAACTCTACAAGTGGCAATCTTGCACCTGCAGTCTTTCTTACTGGCTCAGCCTTAGGTGCACCGCAAGGAAGTTTTCGCCAGATCCCCCGCTCCCCACAGCGTCCAAGGGGTCTTTCCGGCGCTGGCCCGCGTCCACAGGCTTTTCCCAGACACTAGGCTAGTTTTCTTAAATTGCTCCAACCAACTCCTGTTCCATAGAAGTCCGACTTCCGAGTCGCAAGAAACTCTTCTCAGTGATGAATGGTGGGCCCCTACAGGTCTCTGGGAGCAGACGTCTCTCTCCCAGGACCACTTGTAAGAAGCCCTCACCAACCTTCCCCTCCCGCTCCCCTACACACACACACACACACACACACACACACACACACACACACACACACACATCCGAAAGGACCAATTTGACAGATGCGTGGCTTCGGTCACTACTGATGCGCCATCTGGACAAAAGTTTGAACAGAAAATTTTCCACGTGCAAGAACTTGGAGCAAAAGAAGAGGTTTCAGTAACTACTACGCGCGCTCACCTTTTTTCCCAGCCCCTCAGGATCCAAGCTCAGGTCGCGCGTACTCTTAGGGCGGGAAGCCTAGCGGCAGCACAACCCCACAACAATCACAGACCCACCGCCTAGGACAGGGGAGCCTGAGCCGAGCCCAGGGGACGCCCAACCTACCCGAACCGCCGGGTGACGAAGCCGCAGGTGTCACGACAGCCAGGGTGCCCAGACGCGAAACAGCGGGGCGGCCCTTGGGGACTGCCCGGCCCCGCCCCGGCCCCGCCCCGACCCCGCCCCGGCCCGGCCCCCAGCCCGGGCCCTCGGCCCCGCTCCCGCCGAGCCCCGGCTCCCTCCGGCCGCAGCTGCCCCGCCAGCTCCCCGCTCCCGCCTAGTTAGTCCCGCCGCCTCTCCCCAAATCGCTGGTGGCGGCGGCTGGAACAGGCCCGTCCGCAGCCTCCGACGTGCCCTGTCCTTCCAGGGCTGGAGGGAGTTCAGTTGAAGTGAAGTGAGGAAAATCAAGGTAGGTCACGTGGCGTGGACCCTGGGCCCCTGCCCTGGCCGGGACTGGGAGCCGCAAGACCTTTGAGGAGGTTGAGGAAGTCCGCTCCAGATCTCATCCTCCCAGCCCGGGAGAGTGACAGTCCAGGTGTAGAGAATAGATGAAAAATTCACTTTTTCATTGAAAACCAGCAGTCAAACATGAAACCAGCGTTCAAACCTGCTGTGAGTGGACCAAGGACCACAACTGACTAGCTGGTTTAGAAAAATGGGAGGGACGTTTTGTTTTTCTGAGGTTTCGTGTTAATTCTGAGGTTTCTTAGATTTTACTTACGAAATCCTGTGGGCAACTTAGCCTTGGATTCTAAGACTCCTGGAAGCAGGTCCACACTCCCTTTTCACTGATACCTGGCTTCCCAAGAACTAAGACTATTTTGGTCAGGCCCCATGAGACCACAAGTTGTAGGGCTCCTCTGAGGGCCGACTGCACATATCCTGGATCTTCCTGTGTGAAGCCCCTGTGACTGGGACGGTCCTCTCCCACCTCCATCATCTTCTGCGCCTGGTTACTTCCTAGTCTTAGTTCATCCGGAGTGTCAGTTCCCGCAGGCAGGTTAGGTGTTCCTGCTTTTCCCTCCCAAGACGCCTCACTTCCTCTGTCATAACGCTTGTCACAACTTACTGGGATTGTTTGTTGCGTTGGCCTCCCCTGCTTGACTGTAAACCCAATAAAGGTGGGGACAGTGAAGGTGGTAGAGTTAATATATAATTAAGTAACGAAAGTCAGACAGAGAAATACTGTATGCTTTCACTTATATGTGGAATCTAACAAACAAACGAACAGACAAAACAAAACAGGCTCATAGATACAGGAAACTGTTGGTTACCAGAGCACGGAGGGATTAGGTGTTGAAAGAAATAGACGAAGGGGATTAAAAGGTACAAACTTGCAGTTGTAAAATAAATAAGCCCTGGATGAAATGTGCAGCACAGAGGATACAGTCAATAATATTGTAACAACGGGGTAAGGTGCAGTTGGTGATTACAGTTGCGGGCATCATTTTGTAATGTATAAAAATATCAAATCACTATGATGTACACCTGAAACTAATAAGATACTAATATGGCACTTCTACTTTAATTAGTTTTTTAAATTAAAATTGTTTAAAATAAATAAATATTGTGGGCTGATGACATGCATGTAGGAGTTGAATGTTAAGGTGCCCTCAGACCCCAGTTCTTTAATAAACTTCTCTTGCCTATCCTTACCTTCTAAGTCTACAGGATTTTACTTCAGAGTTAATATCCCCATCCCTGTCACTATCCACGAGTCTTTATTTTATCTCTTGAACAGAACCTCCTTCAGTCTTCATAGAGTGTGCAGGTGTGGTTCCTCTTATCAGCTCTGCTGTAACTAGCTCAAGATTTTAAAGGCCCTCAACCGTGCTAAGTCTCAAATCAGGGCCCTTGATATTTTTAGGACCTATAAAAATGAGGGAAAAAGGAAAAAATAACTTTAAAGTTGAAGAAAGTTTTAATAATATATAATATTACTTTATTGGTCTTTACGCCAATGTAGTCATTGACAGTGTTGAACTTTCCAAAACCTGTAATCCTGCGAAACAGTAAAAGTACCCTTCCCACTTCTTTATTTTCCAGAAAATGGGAAACGGTTTACTGCAAAGACTCTTCCTTTCCCAATGACTTTTAAGACAAGGCTGGACACAGGTCCTCCAAATTCCCATTCTTCGCATTGTAAGTGATTCACTAAACTGTTTGTGCTCACTAACCAATCTGGACAAACTACTTACTACCTTGACTCGATCAAGCTTTGGTTAGGCCTCTCTTTTTCTCCCAGGCCCTAAACTTTGACCTGCTCTCAGCCTGAACCAGCATAAAATCCTGCTTAACAGCTGAAAATATGCTGACTTCTGGATAAAACTCTCTTTTTCACTACAAGATCATGCCACTCTGGCTCATCCCACTTCCCTACTTTCTGTTCTTTCCAGCATTATTTATGCCTCCCTTAGGAGAACAAAAAAGACATTTTAAACCTAACTTTTGAAAGGCTTGCCAATCTAAGGATTAAAGCATTCTACCTATTGCAGTTGTCCCTTATAACATCATTTTGGATGAAGTCTCCTTACCTCAGTCTAATTTTTTATTTGATCTTGTAAAATATAATTTTTAATATTGTTTATGAAGAAAGGGGTCCTGAAAATAAAAGTACCCTTCCTCAGGTTTCTGTCTGTAGAATGGAGAAGTTGGATTAGATAGACCAAGATCTTTTTTGGCTCCAAAACTAATGAGTGCAAAAGCTGAATTTCCAAAAAAAAGTAAGTCAGACCTTATGGAATTGGCAGGAAGAGCAATCTGGCAGCTGAGAGCCAAACTGAGGACTTGAGGTGTTTTCTTTGGCTAGCCTGGTATTATTGCTGTTTCGTTTGTGTTTAACTGAATTTGAATGTCTCAGTCCTCGCCACTCCCTATAGTCTTCACATTTTTATTGCCTGTTTGACCACAAGAAATATTTAAATTTGTGTCCCTAGGAGATTTTTGTGCCCTCAGAAAAGTGAGAATTAACAAAATTCCCTTTCCTTCCACCACATCGATAAGGATAGCCAGGCACTGATGTCTGTTAATCTTTATACTATAGGATTCAGGTGTTTGAATGAAAGGATAAATATTTCATTTACAGTTGAAATGTGTTTCTTTGGTGATAAGATGCTATCCAGTGCAACACTCTCATTTTTAAGCGCTGAAAGATTTTTACTAGATAAAATGAATAACCCTGGTGGGTGTGTGGTAATTTAACTTCAGATCAGAATAGATTCTCTGACATATTAAAATACGAATATGAATAGAAGGAATGTGTAAAGAAATTGGTTTGGCTAATTCTGTGAAATAATAAAATATACCTTGTAATGGCTTTAATGCGTGTCCAAAACTTATATGACACTCCTCTCTTTGGGATCCTAATTACCTTCCCCTTGAGTTTTGGCTGTATTTAGTGACTGGCTTCTAGCAAATAGAATGTGGTAGGAATGATGGAGAGTAAATGTTAAATGCGCATCACAAAATGACATTGTGATTTTCACCTAACTCTCACTATCCCTTGGATCATTCTCTCTGGAAGAAGCCAGCTAACATGTTGTTAGGATATTCGCAACCCTATAGAAAGGTCCATGTGGTTAGGGACTAAGGTCTTCCACAAACAGCCATTGAAGAGCTGAAGCCATTTTTAGAGTTGGCATCTTTAGATCAGGCATTTTTAGAGTTGTGGGTTTTTTTTTTTTTTTTCATTATAATGTCTTATAGATCTTCCCAAACTCTTTTGATAGCCTATGTGGACATTTGTCTTTCTTCTTACCTGTCCAGTATTTGCTGCTGTTTCCTGTGTTTAGAGAATCCTACCCTCGTTATGAGGCAGAGCCTGTGTCTTTCTGAAGAAGCTGTAAAACAGGGCCATTGCATACCGTTTGGTTCTCCGTTATACACTGGCACGGACACATGCTGCCGGCTGGGCCAGGCAGATTCAGCGGCCCAGACAAGATACATCCTGATGTAGGAGGTGGCAACAGTGCGGGGGCTTCTTGTAGCAGCATCCAGTGACCAGCCATGGAGGTACCAAGGTCTGTGCCCGGTGCTGGTGGCAGTGATGCCTCCATAGGAAAGTGCTGCAGGATGATTTTGGATTTTGTCATGACTGCATAATATCTAACCTTAGTTTTTCATTTTCCGAGAGAGAGCTAATATCCTTTTACAAAATCCTTTCCTGCGTGGATTACCAGTTATTGCTTTCTTTTACACACAGTGAAAAACCCGGACTGATGCAGGCAGATACTATCTCTATTTTATAGATGAGAACGTTGAGGAGCAAAGTTGTTAAATGGTATGTCATTAGATATAAGAAGTTGTATAAAAAGGGGTGCCTGGGTGGCTCAGTCATTAGGCATCTGCCTTCGGCTCAGGTCATGATCCCAGGGTCCTGGGATCGAGCCCCACATCGGGCTCCCTGCTCTGCGGGGAGTCTGCTTCTCCCTCTCCTACTCCCCCCTGCTTGTGTTCCCTCTCTCGCTGTGTCTCTCTCTGTCAAATAAATAAATAAAACCTTTATTTATCAATGAAATAAATTGATTAGTACAGATTGAGTTAAGGGAACAAACATTTAAATTTAGCATTTAAAAGATAAAGGGCTTAGATGCTAAAAAAAAATGTTTTTCTTTAAACCACATGAAAAGCTGGCTCTCTGCCCTCACTCAACATTATAGCGTTGAACCCCTAATTGCTACAAAATGGACCATGTTCTTCCAAATTTCCTTGATATTGTACAGATACTTCTTGTAAATACTTTTCTCTGTCCATCCCTGCCTTCCACAAATTTCAATCAATTTGCCTCTTGTTACTTCAAAACCCAAATTTAGTGATGATTCATCTTTGCAGCCTCATCTGAGCACTCAGGAAGAGGTAATTCTTCCCACCCACTTTTAATGCTGTCCCAGGGTTCTGTTTCTGTCCATGATAAAATTCTTATTAAGCTTGTTTACCTGTCTGAACAATCCAACCCCATCCAAACAAAAGAAAAAGAATGACTCCAGACTCTGCCCAAATAATAGAAGAGTCCTGAAAAATAAGGGGTTTAGGACAAAATCTACTTATTGAACAGGATCCCAGTGCTTTAATGTCATCAGGGGTAACAATGGTGACAGCTAGGGGTATAACATCATGCAGGACACTAGAGACATTTTCTCAAAATAAAATTGAATGATTCTAGAAAAAGACTGCAAGAAAATGACGTGTGCAAGTTTCTCAGGTAAATCAGTGAGTACCCATCTGACTGTGAATGTCACTACTTCACAAATCCAACTCTGATGCAGAGTGTCCACTTAGATTTAGTATCCTTCACTTTTTAATGAAAAACAAAGGATCGTCAGAGTTTTATAGAAAGCCTCTAACATGAAAGAGATTAAAACATACCAATTGGAAAAGGGAAAAGGAAGAAAGAGACAATTCAGGGAACAGAATGAAATTTCAAATAAAATATTCTCAGGGAGAGGAGGAATTGAATCCATTAAGGAAGACTGAGATATTATATTTATTTATTTAATTAATTTATTTTTAAAGATTTATTTATTTGAGAGAGAGAAAGAACACAAGTGGAGGGAGGGGCAGAGGGAGCGGGAGAGAGAGAATCCTTAGGCAGACTCCCCACTGAGTGTGGACTCTGACATGCCCAGGACCCTGGGATCATGACCTGAGCTGAAGGCAGACACTTAACCGACTGAGCCACCCAGGTACCCCCGTTGCTTTTTAAATTCTCTCTTTATCACTACTTTTTGCCATTTTAATTACTGTGTGGCTTGGTGTGGATCTCCTTCGGTTGATTTTGTTGGGGGCTGTCTGTGCCTCCTGGATCTAGATCTCTGTTTCCTTCCCCAGATTCAGGAAGTTTTCAGCTATTATTTCTTCGGATAAGTTTTCTTCTACCTTTTCTCTCTCTTCTCCTTCTGGGAACACTATAATGCAAATATGTTATGCTTGATGGTGTCACTGATTTCTCTAGGTCTATTTTCATTTTTTTTTAAATTTTTTTCTTCCTTCTGTTCAGCTTGTTGGTTTTCCATGACTTTGTCCTCCAGGACCTGTCTGTTCTTCTGCTTCCTCTAGTCTACTATTTATTCCATGTCTAATTTTTTTTCCAAATTTTTATTTAAATTCTAGTTAGTTAACATATAGTATTATACTGGTTTCAGGAGTAGAATTTAATGGTTCATCACTTACATATAACACACAGTGCTCATCATAACAAGTGCCCTCCTTAATACCCATCACCTATTTAGCCCATCCCCTATCCACCCTCCTCCATCAACCCTCAGTTTGTTCTCTATCATCATAACAACTACCATTTTAATAATATTTTCACATTTCAAAAGGCTTAACCTCATATGTAGATTAAGTTATATTTATTTATCTGGCTTAAGCTATCAGAAAAAGAAAATAAGATTGTCCTGTTCCTTTGTGTGTTCTATTAACAACCCTGCAAATTGTGGTAATGATCTGATTTTTAATTTGAGTTCTTTATCTCTGATTGGTTCT
The DNA here is from genome assembly GCF_037043125.1 of Eumetopias jubatus. Classification (NCBI taxonomy): domain Eukaryota; kingdom Metazoa; phylum Chordata; class Mammalia; order Carnivora; family Otariidae; genus Eumetopias; species Eumetopias jubatus. The sequence continues at coordinate 94,716,730 of NW_028274813.1, forward strand.
TTTTATGTTTTCTCTCTCTTTTTGAGGGTCTCAGTGAAGTCCTCCACTCTTTTCTCCAGCCCGGTGAGTATCTTTATGACCATTACTTATCAGACATATTACACTTCTTCATTTCATTTAGCTGTCTTGCTGTGATTTTTGTCCTCTTCTTTGATTTGGGACATATTTGTCTGTCTCCTCATTTTGTCTAACTCTGGGGGTCTGTTTCTATGTACTAGAAAAGTCAGCTATGTCTCCTGCTCTTGAAAGTGGTGGCCTTATGAAGAAGAGATCCTATAGTGCCCTACAGTGCAATGTCCCCTGTTCACCAGACCCTGGTACTTCAGGGGTGTCCTGTATGTGTGATGTGTGCACCTTGCTGTTGTCGCTGACCTGTTTTTGCCTTCAGTCCAGTTATCTGCAGTAGCTCTCTATATATGTTGTGATCAGGGTTTGGTGCCTGTGTTGTTAGTTGGCTAGTCTGAGGATACGTTGGGCAGGAGTTGAGTCAGACCAGGTGTTTATCAAAGGTCCCATGGTATTGGAGTATAGGGTGCTCTCCCTGTATTGTCCCTTGAGAAGCTTTTGTTGGTGGGCAGAGCCTATAGTCAGACCAGATGTCTTCCCCCTGCTGGGGCCTCAGTTGGACTGGTATGTGTGGTTATCTTTCTCTCTTTCTGGGGCAGGAGTCACTTTGGAGTGGTGCTGGCCCCTTCAGGGCTACTTGCACACTGCCAGGCTTGTGACACCAATTTGGATGGGCTTTGGCTAAGGACATATTGGAGGCGCAGGTCCACTGGAGAGTGCAGGGATGGGACATGTGTTAGCAGATTTGTGCAGGTCTGTTGTGGGAGGAGATCTGGAGCTGCTTTAGAAAACTCCCGCTACAGGGATGAAGAGGGTGAGTTTGCTGTAGAGCAGGGGGATTAGGATCCTGTTGCAGGATGCCTGCAAGGTCCATGCTGGTCTGCTGTGTTAGGGGACCTACAGTCCCCCTGACTGAGGCTTGCTGTGTTGGATGCGGAGGGACATGCCGTTAGCAATTTCGGTGGATGGTATTGGTGTTGAGCTTGTCCCTGTGTCTAGGCTCAGAGGTGGGGGAGGGAAATGGAATTGACCAGCTCCTTTGTTCCAAGAGAAGTATCCTAAAGATCCTTGCCCCTCCAAAACATGTTCTGAGATTAGAAAACAAATCTCTCTATACATCTATACGACATTTGTCAAACTGTTGCTTCAGCGCTTTATCTCAGTAGGGCTATTTATTGTGCTGTCTCTTTAAGAGCAAGGACTCAGATTCCTATCAGTTTCTAGCCTCTGGACTGCCAAGCCAACTGATTTTTAAAGTTCTAGTTGTTAAGCTTTGCTGATTGTAAGAACTTGCAAAATTAGGCCCCTCTGGTTTCAAAGCCAAATGTTATGGGGCTTCGTCTTCCCCGTGCAGGTTCCCCATGCCTGGGGTGCTTGCTGTGAGTATCTCTCTCCTTTCTTCATGTCTGCAGTGTCCTTACCTCCTGTGGATAGTCCCACAGCTCCATTTAGTTCCTGAAAGCACACCTCTGTACTTCCTATCCTCTTTGATGTGGCCTCTTCTCTACATTTTGTTGTAGAAAGTCTGTTCTGCCAGTCTTCAGGTTGTTTAATGGGTTATTTGCAGTGATGTGGGTGTTATCTAGTTGTATCCATAAGATAGGTGAGCTTAGGATCTTCCTAGTTTGTCATCTTCTCCAGAAGTCCTAAAATGTATACATTTTAATAGAAAGGTTGAAAAACAAAGTTAAGTCAGTATTTCTGAAAGTAAATGAAAAAGGTAAAGGAATTGACAGTGGGAAAGAAAAAAAAAAAACAACTAGAAGTTAATCCAGGAGTTCCAACACATTACCAATCATTCTGAGAAGAAAGAATAGTGAAAAACATAAAATGAGACTGAGAGATCCAAGAAATAACAGAAGAAAATCTAACAGAAACAAAGGACATACATCTTAGATGGAAAAGCCTCCTGTGTGCCCAGGAAAATAAAAATAAAATCCTGTATGCAAATATTTGTTGCAGTTTTAGTCATAAGTAGAAATAACTCAGATGTCCTTCAAATAGTATATACAAACTCTGGTATAGCCATATGTACATACCTCTGGGGAAAGACTTAGTATTGTAAAAATTCTCCCAAATTACAGTATTGATGTAATCCCAATCAAATTTGCATGAATATTTCCATACAAATTGGCAAACTGGTTCTAAAAATTATATGAAAAGACAAAGGAACTAGGATTCAACAATTTTGAAAAAGAACAAATTTAGAAGACTCAGATTCTCTGATTTCAAAACTTATCAAACTACAGTAGCACACTATACTGTAGTAGTAGTGGTGAAAAGAAAGAGACATCAGTGAAATGAAGTAGAGGGTACAGAAACGGAACTGCACATACACGGTCAATTGATTTTTTTTTTTTTAAGGTACAAGGCAACTAAATGGAGAAAGTGTAGTCTTTTCATCAAATGGTCCTGGAAGTATTGTCATCCCTATGTTAAATGAATAAATGAATGAATGAGGAGCGAATAGATAAATAGGTAAGTGAGTGAACCTTAACCATGCCTTGCACTTCATACAAAAATTAAGTCAGAAATTATATCTAAACTTAAAACACAAAACTATAAATCTTGAAGAAAATATAGGGGAGAAATCTTTGCAGTCTTGGATTAGCAAAGGTTTCTAGATATGACACCAAAAGCATGATCCCTAAAAGAAAAAAAAAAAAAAGATGGAACAATTGGATATCATCAAAATTAAGAACTTCTGGTCTATGATGAACACTACTAAGAGAAAATAAACAAAAGTCACAGATTGGGAACAATTATCTTCAAATTATATATCTGATGGAGGACTTGTATCTAGAATATAAAATGAACTCTCCAAATAGTAATAAGTAAACTAACAACTGAAAAAAATGCCAAAAGATCTGGCCACATTGCCAAAAGAAAAGAAATTACAGATGGCAAATGAATACATGAAACATATACCTGACAGCAGTGTTATTAAGAAAATGAAAATTAAGCCACGATGGGATATCACTAAAACCCTATCAAAATAATAAAATTAAAAAAAAGGAAATTGACATTGCTAAATGCTGGTGAAGGTACAGAGAATGTGCGATTCTCCTCTGAAATTCTCTGTGTTGCTGGTGGGATTGTCAAATGGTGCAGAGCTTTGGAAAATCAGTGTCTTACAAAGTTAAACACTTACTTTCTTTATGATGTAACAGTCCTACTCCCTGACATTCAGCAGGGGTGAGAGTTCTGCTGCCCAACAGCTTTGACCTTCACATCTCCACACTGCAGTTCTAAACTGTTAGCGGCTGTACTTGGCAGTGTCCACAATATACTTTTAATAAATTAATTTTCAGCAGAAATTTCTAGAATGTGTTTCTGTCATTCACAGCTAAACCCAGCAATGGATAATAAGAATATAGCATTTACTATTGACATTTCACATGCATTCTTTTACTAGATTATAATCCCCCATACCCAGACTTCGTGTTCTGAGAACCGTGGTAACACCTGCAATGGCAAAAATTTGTAGGGACTGAAACATTGGGAAGGGAAGTCTGGGACTTACAATTTTTATGCTATTCAGCTAAGACTCTAACTATAAGAATTACAGAATTTTAACCATTATCAGGTCCAATATATTTTAACTAGGAAAATGAAAACTTTAAAAAGTTAAGGGACTCCCTCAAGGTTGTCCATTTGTTATGTTAGAGCTGGGCTCACATATCGACATTAGTTCAGTGGTCTTTCCACCACCTCACATCATTTCTCCAAAGATTTAGATCATGCCAGTAACTTCTTGCTCATTCCTCATATCAAGCACTTAATGTTTGGGGAAAAAATGTGTTAAAAAAAGAACATCGAATAGATAGCCTACTTATTGACTGTGGTGTGTGTGTGTGTGTGTGTGTGTGTGTGTGTGTGCGCGCGCGCGCACGCGCGCGCATGTGCATGCTTTTCTGAACTGGAAATGAGACTGAAGATCCTTGGGTGACTTTTAAAGAAGTTACAAACCTATGAAACTAGAAGCTTAAAAAAATGATGGCAGCTTCTTGATTATAGTAATGACATGAGAAACCTTTAATATCATATTTTAGATGAAAAGGTAATGTTTAGACAGGTTATTTTTCTAACACTTGATTTCAAGGTCAAATATATTTCTTCTTCCTGTTTTAGAAGTGCCTACATTGAAAGCAAAATGAGAAAAGACAAGTAAATATATTTTTATGATAGAATTCTTGATGTTAAAAAAGATAGATATTGAAGCAATTTGAAGTTCTTACTATAGCAGTGACCAAACCTAGTTATTTTCCATGGTGTAAATGCTTCATGCAAAAGCAGAATAATTACCTGAGACAGTATTATAAAATGAATGACCCAGATGCGGTTTGGATTTTGCAGTTTTCTTGTGTATTCTCAGCTGTCTATATAAATGATTGCAACATTTTGTACTTAATCATCAGCAAATGGAAGTTTCCAGAAGAAAAACAGTCCCATAGATTTTAGCACACTCTGACATGAAGGAAAGGTTAATTCACAGAACTTAATTATGTTAACATCCCAGAAAGGGTCAAGGAACAGAGTAATCTATGGTTGGTATCCTAGTACTTTGTATGTTATTCTGAGAAAATTCATAAACTAGAACTGAACTCCAGTTTATAACAACAATACCTTATGTTTGGATAGTGCTTCTTTAACAAACTTTCACATATATATATTTTTTAATGTTCCATTTTGTTATGTAATGCTTTTATTTTTTTGTTCATCTTTAGTTATTTTATATGAGTATAGTTGGTGTACAATGTTACATTAGTTTCAGGTGTACAACCTCGTGATTCCACAACTCTGTATGTTAATGCTTTGCTCATCACAATTGTAGCTACCATCTGTCACCATACAATGCTATTATAATATCATTGACTATATTCCCTATGTTGTGCCTTTTATTCCCATGACTTTTTCATTCCATAGCTGGAAGCCTGTATCTCCCACTCCCCTTCACCCATTTTGCCCATCCCTCCACCCTTTTCCTTCTGGCAACTATCAGGACTGATTCTGCTTTTTGTTTGTTTATGCATTTGTTTTGCTCTTTAGATTCCACATATGAGTGAAAACATACAGTATTTGTCTTTCTCAGTCTGATTTGTTTCACTTAGCATAATACCCCCTGGGTCCATCCATGTTGTCACAGATAGCAAGATCTCATTCTTTTCTAACACCATGCACAAAAACTCAAAATGGATTAAAGACCTAAATGTGAGCTCTGAAACCATAAAAATCCTAGAAGAGAACACAGGCAGTAATTTTTTTGACATCGGCTGTAGTAACATTTTTCTAGATATTTCCAAAGGCAAGAGAAACAAAAGCAAAAAATAAACTGTTGGGACTACATCAGAATAAAAAGCTTTTGCACATAAAAGAAACCATCAACAAAACAAAAAGGCAACTTACTGAACTGGAGAAGGTATTTGTAAATGATATATCACATGTCTATTTTAACTGATACGATGTAAGGAGACATACAAATAACAGAGAAAGAAAATCATTTACTTTTCACTTTGCACTTGGAAATTCTGCATAATGTCATTTTGAAGTGAATCCTAGTTGTCATCCTAAGCATTTGTTTCCTTTAGATTATCTTTCATGTCTTGCTCCCTTTAATTGAATCCAGCTCAATCCGTGGATGATACGAACTTCCCTCAGTTCTTAACTTTCCATCCTCAGAAATAATCCAGACCACTTCCCATTTGCCTGCTTTTATCTGTTGACCCATCCTTTCACTCTCTGGTTCTTCAGTCTTCTCTACTTCCACCATGATGCTCTGTTTGGTTCTAAGTGTCTCCTCCACTCTACTGTTTACCTCCTTGTCCCCTTTATTTCTCCTTCCAGTGGAATGCATCTGCTCCTGAAGGGTGCAGGGGAGGAGGGATGGATTTAAAATGGGGGAAAGAAACATGGTGATGTATACTCCTTCTGTGGGATTTAATACCTCATCTTCCTAACTCTAAAGTTAATGCTTAGTCCATTGATTTATAGGCTTTCTCTTCTGTTAAAATGCATTGCTGTCATCAATTTAGAACTCCCAAAATAACATTAATGAACATCTCAAATCTCCTTGGTTACACAAAGGGACACTGCCCCAAATGGTTAACTAACAGGTCTGGCTGCTGACAAACTTGTCAAGTGGGAAAAGTTGGAGAGCCTGACCCTTTGGGAGCTTTCAGTCAGTTTATTTGTTCAGCTGTCATTTCAACTTGTTACCTCCAGAGAGCAAATTATTCCTAATTTCCCCCCTCCTAAATCTCATTTTATCGGAAAGGGCATTGTGACCCAGTTTATCAAATTAACCTCTGCTGATGGGTCAGTGGTGCTGATGGGTTATCCCATGTCGTTGTGCATTCAAGTACACAATCAGGAAATGTTTAGGCTCTTATTATTCACTCAATAAATATGTAGTTAACATCTATTATATTTTAGGTTCTGGGGTGGGGGAAGCAATGAATAATCCGTAAGACCTTGGTGCTGTGTTGTAGACTTCAATACATTTTTTCAAACGGACAGTGTGAACACCTAGGAAGAATATCTTCCCAGTCAACTTCTTGATTCTAGTGCTTCTTTTTTCTTTCTCCCCTAGTAGTTGCTCTCTCTCTATTTTTATTAATTCCCCATTATGTGTCGTAGGAAAGGCCAGAGGTATTGAAGTTTTTTGTATCCCTTAGCATGGATTAAGGTATTTTTAGCTTGTACACTAATTGATCACTGTGCTTACTACCTTTATCTCTCTTCCTTAGAGGGAAATATTTTAATTCCCAAAACCTTATCAAGATCTTCCCAATTTAGGCTATATTCATTGCTGATTAGTCCTTTCTTCTCCACTCATTTCCAGATAACAGCTAAGCCTCACTTAAGACAATGTGTGTCTCTCAGGGATCTCATGTATGTGCAAGAGTTCTAAAATGTCATTTAATAACCCAGATTAAGAATGTATTGATGAAATTTCAGATATCCTAACAGGGCCAAATAATGAGAAAGATTCACATTCAGAAAAGGAATCCAGTTGGCTGAACCTCCTAAGACCTTTCCTGGAAACAAATAAAAGTAATGGCTGTAAAAGACTAGCGAAGTTAAGAAGTCTGTGCTTCTTTTGTAGGATGATAGCACAGCAAAGGACCTGGAAAGATCCTAAAGCAGCAGTAGTTCTCTGCTGGGGGCAGTACTGCCACTTGGGGGCATTTTTGGTTGTGACCCCCAATGCCTGGGGTTGCTTCTGGCATTTAGTGCCAGGAGCCCAGAATGCCCACAGCACATTGCTTACCACAGAAGTATAAGCAATGCTGTTAGTTCATTTCTTTGTCTATGGGAAGGAAACACATGGTGGAATAGTTTCCCCAAGGTCATATGCCCAGTTAGTGTCACAGCTCGAGACAGCTTGGAACTCCATTCCAGGATTTTTCTTACTAGACCAACTTGTGTACATGACTGCTCCTTATCCAGCCAAAGGAAAATTTTCCCGTTCAGAAGAGTGTAATCTCATTCTCCTCAGATGTATTCCTCACATTCTAAATCCTTTGGGATGATTTTCAGTGACGTTTCAAAAACTACATAAGAAAACCAGTCTCATTCTGTAGTAGTAACTTTTTAAAATATATTTTTGGAGAGGGGGAGGGAAGTTATATTGTTTATTCTCTCAAAAATGCTTTTATTAAAACTTGATCATTTGCTTTTTTCTCTGCTTAGTCCAAGTAACTTTTGACCACTTTAGGAAATCAAACTTATCTTCAAATGTATATATGATGTGTTGTTTTTAAGCATTGAAAGGAATGAACATGCAGTTCTCATTCAACATATGGCATTCATTGCAAGTGTAGCATGTCCCAGATGTTGTGTTAGGTGCAGGAGATACACTGTGAGAAGAAAAGAAAAGCATGACTCCTCCCTTAGACATGTGAGAAGGTGAATCCAATAGAGTGGTTATAGTGACATTATGGGATGCTATATGAATGTTGAGAAAGGGCACTTAAATCCCAATGTTGGCAGTCAGATAGGCCTTTTGGAGGGTTGATGTCCCAGTTGAGAATTGAGGGGTAGCAGGTGATAATCAGATAGGTGGTAGTTAAGAAGGAGGTGGGGGTAAGAAGAATAGGAGATGGAAATCTAGACAAAGAATAGCATCTGAAAGCTTGGGTTAAACAGGGAAATGTGTTGCAACTGTAGAAAAGCAAATAGCTTACTTTGGCAGAAACATAGATAAGCTTGTCTGTCAGTTGAGAAATGGAATGGAAGGGATAAAGAGGCAAAGATGAGACTGGATGAGACAGATAAGCCAGGCCAAGGAATTTGGGTTCTATTTTGAGGGAAATCAGTAACCATTGAATAGTTTTAAGAAGAGAATCGGTAATTACAAAAATAGAATTTTCAATACATCATTAGCTTCTAAAAGGCAGAGCTTCATAGGATACACTCTTAGATGCAGTATATTCTTGTTGACATTCTTGTTGAAATCATCTCCGCTACTCCCATCGATGTTGTAAAACATGTTTCTGGTCCTGGAGTGAGTTTCGCACAGATCCTATCCTGCTCTCAGTGACAAGCCCCTGTGCCCAACTAATAACTCCTAGTTAGTGCTCATCATTGCTGGGGACAGATGTTGTTGTAGTATAGAATGAGGAGATGTTAGTTCAGAGTGTACAAGGACAGTGTCAAAGAGGGAGGATGGCATTATCATACACACAACACAATTAAATGTTAATGAAAAAATGGCACTCTTCCTGTCATTACCAGGCTTTTGTTTTGCAAAGATAATCTATTAGACCAAATGGTGGAAGATATATAACATTACTTCTATCTGAATGAATGTTGGAGATGTAATTAACAATGTTTTTTTTAAACAATGTGTTTTCACAAACTGCTAAGGGACAGGTAGGCAAAAAGAGTCCACTGTATATAAATGCAGTAATTACAGAGGTATTTTGATTGTTAACCAAAGAATGTTTTTTTATATGTAACAATAGTAGCACTTTATTGACTTTTTTCTACATTAAATTAAAGCCCCAACCTTACTCACATGTTTACTCTGTAGAAGTTGTTGAATTTCGTGTGCTGATATACAAGCGAAAATTCAGTTTGAGCCTCAATAAAATAGAAGTAAAACATTCTTCAGAAGATTGACTATGAAAAAAAGTAATAAACGTGCTAGGAGTGAAAGAATAAAGGTTTTCTCAAGATAGAAGACCTTTGTACTCACTTAAAATCAGATGGCAAGAAGACAGGTGGCAAGAGATTAAAGATACTGGAGAAGGGAAAAGAAATGGGACATTTGTTTTTTTCTGAGACAACATGAAGGAATGAAAGGAAATAAATTGAGATACGAGAACATAGAGGCAAATGGGTGAGTAACAGAAAATCATTGTTTATTCATACCTCTGTTTTCTTAAAGAATTTGATTTTGAGGCGGCTTATAAAAAAGGACACAGGAATAATAAGTTAACAAACAGGAAAAAAAACTGAGGACTCAGAAAGGAGGAAGAAGCAAATATGATATCATGAGGTCTAATATAGTTTGAGTGATGGAGTATCAAATTTGGCTCCGAAGTTTTTGGCAGTTGAGGAAAAGGGGAAAAGTGATATGTTTCCAGTTATCTCTTGCTGTGTAACAAGCCACCTTACACCAGTGACTTATAACATTAACAGTTATTTATGATTAACTCTTATAGTTCTGTGAGTTGCTTGTAGTTCAGCAGGGACTTTCTGGCTCTTGGTCTTTCATGCAGTTGTAGTCAGTGGCTAGGGTTTGAATCATCTGAAGACTTGTTCATTCACATATCTGGTGCCTGGGCTGGGAAGACTCAAACAGATGGGCTAGAATGGCTAAGGCTCCTCAGGTGTCTTCATCTCCACATGGTCTCTCTAGCATGGCAGCTTCAGGGTACTTCCAAAGGTACATGGTCCAAAAAGAGGCAGGCAGAAGCTGTATTCCCTTTATGACCTAGCTTTGGAAGTCACTCAGCATTACTTTCTCTGCAGTTCTTTAGAAGCAAGCATCTAAAGTTGATCCATGCTCAAGTAGAGGGGAATTAGACTTACCTTTGTGAAGAGAAGAAATGCCAAATAATTTTTAGCATGTTTTAAAATTACCACATGACGCAACAGATTTCTCATTGTCAAAAAGGCAGCAGTATGTCAATTATCCAAGTTCACACCTGACGTTGTCAGTCTGTTTTAGACATAGTAAGGGGGAAGATCACCAATGGTAAGAGTAGAGATCAACAAAGTAACATTAAGGAGAAGGGTGTGTGTTTGGAATTTCTCTACATAGAAGCATGTGACCCTAGCACAGTACAGTCTTGCTTCTCAAACATGGTCTAGGACCCGTAGCATCTGCACACCTAGAGCTTGTTTGAAATGCAGAATCTTGGCCCCTACCTCAGACCTACTGAATCAGAATTGCATCATAACAAGACCACAGGGGATTCCTATGTAGAATAAAGTTTGAAAAGCACTGCTCAAGAGGTTGAGTAGAATTGTTGGGTCATGGGGAGGAACAGATTATTCCTGTATACACACTTAGAGTTGTCTATGCGTCCTCCTTAATGGGACAGTAACAGCATATGAGCGGGATAAAAAAATACTAAATAGAAATCATACGAGTTTGAGAATTCCACACATTCATTGACCAGTATGTCTAGGATGGATGTTAGGTATCTGGGTGGAACTGAAATGGGAATAAGGGGAATAAGGGAAGAGGGGTGTAGTTATGGAGGAGGAAAGCTGAAATAAGGCTAGGGAGCTGATGTTGCAGAATTATAAATAATGGTATTTAAATAAATGGCAGCCAGAAAGGGAAAATACCGTTAGTTTTCAGAGTGCACTGAAATTGTGTTAGGTGGAATGTTAGTTGAAACAAAGTAGGTTATTGACTGAGACATAACCGTTGTTTTACAGAAACATCTTAAGTAATGACATTTATTATTCTGATAAACATCCTATATATAGTTAAGGGCAGACAACCAGCAGAATGGTATAAAATATTAGCAAATTTCAGTCCATCATCACCGATATTTCAAACTGTGTTTTGTATTAAGAGTGTAGAGCTTGCAGAATGTAGAGATCCTTGGAAAAATGGCTGATACCAATTCTGGGCCAGGAAATGCATAAAATGTGTCTGGAATATCTTGGCATATTGAAGGACAAGAGGTTATTAAAGACAAGTGGGTTCATGTCTAATGGACACCAGAGCCAATTTGTAGAGCGTTGCACTTGCCAAAGATGGGATAATATTAGCAACAAAAAGAATAATAATGATAATGGATTGAGACACATCAAATATATTAAAATCCATTAGTTCTTAATGATACTTGCACACAAAAACTCTCATTTGTCACCTTTGAATATGCTATGGAACCAACACTTTATTCTGAAAACTGGTAAATGAAGTGAAACAATGAAGCATTTATATCACATTTCTTGTACAAATAGTATTTAAAGGTGCCAAATAGTTAATTAGGGAAAGACTTTCCTAAAAGAATTTCAGCGAATAAATATGGAAGCGATGGCAGAATTAGAATATCACCATTGAACTCCTAATGAAATAATGGATTTAGGCCATGATCATCAGTGGCTATTAAAACTATTCAGTGAATTGCTTATGGGGAGCTTTGTAATGGTGGAGCTGGCTGATACTGCAAACCCACTGCCCAGTCTTAATGTCCCAAAATGAGAAACAACTAGGTATGATGTCTCCTAATGGACTACACAACACTGCTATAAAATGGTCATGCCATAGATCTGGGCTGAATCTGATCAAGCCTTTAGCTTCCCAGAAAATATAAGAGCCAGAAGAATGTATGAAAAGTCCCCAGAGGGAGACAATCAGCAAAGTTTAGAAGGTGGAAATCTACTTTCTTCAACAAATAAATTATGAGGGAAGAAAAACTGTGAGGGAAAACTTACAGATTAGAATATATGTAAGAGAGACTTTTGGGGTTTCCGTTCTGACAAGCAGAGAGCTGGAAAATCATCACTTCCATTCTTACAACAAGACAAAAATGCTGAAAAAAGACCCATTAGAGAACTGAGGTTACAGGGCAACTGCCACCCCCAAATCTGGAGAAAGAGGTGGATACAGAGATTCTTAGCCAGGATCAGCTTACATGGAGCAGAAACCACTGGAGCCATAAAAAGGTAAAAGCACTTAAATGGTAATTTTGATGAATTCCTGGAGGCTTATTGTGGACAAGGTCAAGAGTGAGAAACTACCATTGTCCCAATTTCCTTAAAATTGTCCCCAAACTTTGGGGGTTTTACTTCCAGAAATCTACCAGGTTTTCTAGGTATAGATCTGAGAAAAAAAAAAAAATTTAGATAGGAAGAGGGAAAATTAATGATTCTGAATTATGCCCATGGGAAAAGTAACCATTTGAAATACTCCCAGAGTAGACTCCATGACAAACAGCTGTCCTTAATATAAGTGAAAATACTTTATCAGACCCGCATTTGACCCAGGGACCAGGCAATAAGCCAATGTTAGCTCCTCTGGCTTTCTTTTCTCACCTAAAAGGAGAAAAAAGAG